>NC_069735.1:1510120-1622620 GCF_027358585.1 Pangasianodon hypophthalmus
TTAACTTCTCACTTTCAGGTCTGAGCTGCGAGCGAGCTCAACACTTTACACATTTATAACACTCGGAGCTGGAATAATAGGACGAGTTCTCCTGTGGGAATATATATATATATAAATATACTGTACACAAGCACACACACACACACACACACACACACACACACACACACACACACACACACACTGCTCACATTATGCCACACATCATGACACATTAAAGATTTAGTAAATGTAAATGTTTATCGTAAACACAACACCCTTATTACTCATTTATCACTAATTCATCATTTATGAATAATACTTTATTACTTTTTTTACGTGACTTGAGTTGATTTGTTGGTTTCCTTAAACTAGACGCAACAACGTAGTTTTTAAGCGAGAGCAGGTTTAACTAAACAGTGACGTTTGTAGTAAAGATAAACAAACAAACAAACAAACAAACAAAAAAGGCCTCAGGAGACATACATTGTTTTTAAAGCACAATCCTGTTCACCTATACGAACAAACAAACAAACAAACAAACAAACAAAATCGTTTCAGTAGACATAACTTCACTTTTAAAGAAAGATCCTGTTTACCTATATAATGCTTTAGTAAATATAAACAAACAAACAAATAAAACATTTAAGTGAGATCCTGTTTAAATATTAAATGTGGTTTTTAGTAAAACAAACAAACAAATACTGAACAAATAATAACGTGTCAGTAGACATAACGGCTTTTAAGTGAGATTTTAAGTGATGAGGTTTTTACAATAAACAAATAAAGTGAACTTTAAAAAAGTTACATAAATTTAAAAACAAATAAACTAAATAAATACATAGATATAAAAACTTGGTTTTAAAGTGATGTCATGTTTATATATGATGAGATTTGTAGTAAAACGAACAAACAAATAAATAAATAAATGGGTAGACATAACAACTTGGTTTTAAACGAAGATCCTGTTTACCAATATTTATTTAAAAAAATAATAAACAAACAAACAAACAAATAGGTTCATACAATAAATAAATCGTGTTTTTAATACATTAATATTATTTTTATGATTATTTCTACCAGAAGTTTCAACATTTCTCATCACCGCTTGACACAAATATTTTGAACGTTCTTCCCCACATATTAGTTTGATTGTTTCCGAGAACTATTATTTGCTCCCTAAAGTGTCCGAGTGAGCCGCTGTACTTCCTGATACAGAAATGTGAAATTGATTTAGTCGCAGGGCGTGATACAAGAACATAGCCTTCCTGTGTTCAGTGTACTCAATGAGATTACACACACACACACACACACACACACACTTGCTGGCTGGCGTTATCTGACCTCTCGCATCACGGCTAATCCGGCTCAGCTTCACCTAATGATGCCACTTGTGCCGTGCCCAACTCCATAAATCGCATCCCATTAAAATGCAAATCCACCCTCCTCTTCGCCTGGAGTGCCGAGGGCCCTGACACACACACACACACAAAAAAAAAAAAACGAGAGTCAAACCATTCCTCCATCTCCCCCTCCTCCTCTTCCAACCATGCCATCTCTCTTTCTCTCTCTCTTTCTGTCTCTTTCTCCCTTTCCATGAGGAACAAATCCACCCCCCTCACCTCCTGATAACTGATGCTCTGATTATCATTCCGCTGCCACATTGCGGATGAAATAAGGCCGAATGAAGAAGGGATGAAAGGAGCGACGCAGGGAGGGAGGGAGGGAGGATTGGGTGGAGGGGTGAAAGAAAAAAAAATCATTTTCAGCAGACTTATACATTTTTTTCTGTTGTTGTCAGGAAATGAACAAATGGTTATCAACGTAACGAGAGGGGATCTACGTTATCGGCGTGCCAGGTTTTTCCATGCTGATACTCGGTTTTTTTTTTGTTTTTTTTTTTTAACAGGAAATGAATTTCTTCCTCCACACCAATACCAACAGCAACACCAAACACCTCCCCTGGCTCCATTTTTCCCTTATTCTACTCTATTCTCAAGCTTAATATGAGACGAGGCTTAAAAATATACGCCTCCATAAGTGCTGTCCTCGTGTAACTCGGCTTATACAGCACGATCAATAGAGCGTATTTTTCTATAAGCTCCCGCTGTAGGATTCATTTTCGAACCGGTGTGCCGTTTCTTGTTGTGTCTGTATCACACACTCGCTCATCACACACTCAATTTGAGCTCCACTATGCCATTTTTTTTTCCTCTTTCAAGAGGTAAAAAAAAAAAATCCTGACAAGCAGCAAAGATTTCAGTCTTTTTTGTTTTTTTTTTTTTTACAAATAATGTAATAAAGTTGTACTAAAATTCCGAACACTAACTTTAATAATACGTAACATTCCACACATTTCTTTACAAATTTGCAGATGTGAGATCATGTTGTGTGAAAAGTGATATACTACTTGATATAACTAGGGAATGACACACTCCGTGTTGTGCTGTTATAGGAAAATAATCAACAATAGGTGGTGCGATGTAGCTGCGTTATTGTTACAATTCCGAGATCAATTATTTTCCTATAACGACGTGTCCCGAAGTGTTTTATTCTTTCCTCTTACACTACAGCAAATTTGCCAACAATTACATCCTTCATTCTATGATAAAGCTACAAACTTTAAAAAAAGAAGCTACAAACATAAAAATAATACAACTGTACAATGCAAAAATTTTCCGAATGAAGGAATAAACCACGATGGGGCTAGAAAAGTAGCGGAGTTACTGCTACAATCCCGAAGTTGATTGTTTTCCTAAAACTGCACATCAGAAAGTTTTTTATTCCTCTCGTATCACAGCATTTTACCTAAAGTTTTTTTGTTTATTAAACAATGACGTCATACTTTGTTTCCGTTTATGGTTACATAAAATTTCTGCGAAACAAGTTAGCTCTTGTTATTATTTATTTTATAGTAGCTATAAACAGTCTTTCTTTTTTCTCTTTCATGAAGTTAATAAGAAATGTTTTCGCAACGTACTGAAGCGTTTCCTGAGTCGGAAAAGTTACAAAGTGCTGACACTGGAGACTCCTTCCGTAAATGTTAGATAAACATAAACGTGTCCTTACGTAAAACTTAACACACGTTACGCAAGTTTTTAAATACGTTTATGTGGTGTCCAATGTACGAGTCCCGGTGAATAAGCTGTTACTATAGAAATGGTAAAGCCTTGAAGCCTTCTGACCAATCAGAAACGAGAATTCAACAGCGATTTGGTATGAATCGATATTAATGTTAATGGAAGGTACTGTGTTGTGAGACATAAGACCAAAATCCTGAGACTTCTGAAGAGATTTGTCACATTCCGCTAGCAGGACATGCTAGTTTTGTAATTAGCCGCAATATTTGCTTCTGATATTAAGTTTTGAATTTTATTTTTTTTTTGCAAATACAAACAATTTGTTCATCATGTCATCATCTGAGTAAATGAGAACTGCGTGATGTGTTTGTGAGAAGTTAACGTCATGCAAGGTCAAACGTGACATCAGTTCTAATTTAAAGAAGACGTTGGTTGTTTTTTTTTTTTGTTTTTTTTTCTGGCCAAAGACGATAAGGCCGCCTTGGGATGCCACGTCAAAGCAGGAAGACGTATCGGAAAGCAATGTGCCATTGTGTGAAAAGCGAAACCCAAAACCTTTCCAACTGTCACCATCATCCTGGATGCAGGGAAGAAGGATGAGGAAACGATGGAGGAGGGATAGGAAGTGATAGAGGGATGAGGAAATGATAGCGTGGGGCCGTTCTTACGCTTGAGGTCGAGGGTCATGGCGAGCGGATTCGGATTTTTAAATGTGACCTCGCTGATAAGGTAAGCGTCCTATCGGGTTTTGTTTTTCATACATGCCATTTTGATGGATTTTACATCAGTGAAAAGTGATAAGAATATTTATGTTTATTCATTTAACTTCCAATTGAGACAGGATGCAATCCAGGTCTTGCAGGAAATGAGGTTCATCGAATCACAAGCTCCAAAATCTACAACCACGTCTCCACCCACCTTAACGCTAATCTCTCGCCATACTTCCTGTTTCAATGTATGTACTAGTAATTACTAAGTATTTACCTATTAATTAGTAGATACGTAAACATTCTTTAAAATGAAGTGCTACTCAAAAACATTTTCATAAAATGTTTCATAAAGGGAGCTCAGTGTATCAACATTTGCACCATTAAGGGGTTCTATTACATAATAAATAAATAAATAAATAAATAAATAAATCTACATCCATGGTTGAAAGGAGATCAAGGCTGTAGTAATGTTCGGACTTTGTTGTTCTTGGATGTGTCGTAGTTACGTCATAAAATGAGATTACGTCATAGTTTTCAGGTATTTTCTGAAATTATTCTAATATTAGTAGTCTAACATTAGTATTGGTACTGACGTGATAGCATTCTACCATAAAAAGTGACTTATGAAACAAAAATATAAACAGTTTCAGCGATGTAAACAATAGCAAAGTTGCTGTATGTCCTGAAGTGGTGCCATTTTTTAAGTGTAAAGCTATCAAAACAAAATGTCTCGCTCATACTTCTTAACTCCTACGAAACGTGAATAAATAAGTATTGTATGTATACAAAAATAAACAACATATTGTCAATTGTGATTACACAATGCTTTGAAAAAGAACATGAGAAACTTGTTAGGTAGCTAGGTAGCTAGGTAGCGTTATTGTTTGTTGAATGAATGCATTATACAGCTTAGTATTTACCTCTTCAACATCGCCTCTGGTTTTAAATATCTGTTAAAAACCCTGTTACAGCTGGTTAATGCCTCGTTTTGAGCAACAGTGCAGCTTTTTTAGTAAGGAAGCTGCGATCAAATGTGTGCTATGGAAGCCGGAGTTAGCATAAACAGCTGTCTGTGTTTGTTCCAGGAAGTTTCTCTGTGCTTTGTCATTTGATATACTTTAAGTTCAACATGCTATAAATGTTATAATGTTTAGAAATCCTGTCATTAAATTAAGCTACGTGTCACATGCACAGAGTATATTTCTTTGCTAGTGCTAGTGAATGTTTTTTACCGCCAACCAGATATGTTCTAGGAATATCTAGCGATGTCACTTTTTCTGAAATGAATATTCATCATGACACAATGGCACAATAACACAATGAGATAATGACATAAGGACACAATGTCACCTTTTGTACAAACAGTGTGTGTAATATTAGCATAGGTATTCATTATAGTACACAAATATCAATCATTGTATAATAGCAAATAAAAAGAGTGGCCTTTCACCAGCTCTTCCTCACACGCCTGATCCTCCCGTGTCTATGTATTTGTCACCTTGGCAGTTTTTCGAGGTTTGCGGTGTCGCAGCGCGCCCACCAGGCACCGAGACGACAAAAGGCAAATTGTTGCCAGGCCGATGCCAAGCTGGTGCCACGCCGTGACCTAATAAATCCGGCGCCGCGGCGGGTTGCGACCTGGAAACAAGCGTGAAGCCCAGACAGATTGGCAGAGCAGCAGTGGGTCGAGATGGTGCTGATATTCCACCCACAGACACCTCCTGGATTTGTGTGTCTTAGCTGTAATGTGTTCAACCTGCCAACACACACTTGGTAAAAAAAAAAAAAAAAATGTTGCTTGAATTGAACTTTTCCGCTGTTTATAGCTATTTGAAACTCGTTTCATACGAAATTAATAATATGTCACAATATATCACATCAACAGAAGATCGCTATGTAGCTCCTCCCCTTCTGTAGCTCATTACTAGTTGCTTATCTGCGTAGAAACTACGTAGAGTTTGAAACATCAATTTTGACTTAAGTGTGTTACATTGACTATCGTATTTATGCAGAGAAATAAATACAACGAAATCTCCAGACAAGCTTGCACTAAGTTATGTTGAAAGCTAATCATGCTAGCTTGAACTTGTCCAGTCTAAAGTTCTTCAGCATTGAGTGTTATTTAACGCACGTATCGGTTTGTTCGGTTTGCTTTGTGTGGAATAACGTGCGGTTAGTTGAGGCAGGACTCAAGCTTGGTGTTTATTAGGATATAGTCGTAGTCTGGGGGTAGCAGGGGTTAGAGAGCAGGCAGGCAACAACAAACTAAACATATCCACTGATCAAAACGTGAGCAAGGGTCTTAACGAGGAAGTACCAGATACAAGCTAAAACAAGGCTCGGGAATGCACACTAACAATGACAAGACTTCGCGACTTGTCAGCTGGAAGAAAAGCATCTAAATCACATCATCTTCTCCACTCTTTATTTTATGTTCTCTTATATCTGTTACATTTTAGCTAGCTATTTAGAATGGATTAATTTTGTATAACAGCATGGCTAAAGTCTGTTATTCTCCTCATACCACAGCAATTTGCCAACTATTAACATTTTTTAAATAATTAATAAATGACACGGTGCACTTTTGACCATTTACAGTTACGTGTAACGTTATGGAACGTCTGCAAAACAAGTTCATGTTCTTACATACGGTATCTCATAGCAGCTAGCGTCACTAGCGTCTTTTTTTCTCTGTCTTAAAGTTGGTACGATTAAAAAAAGCGCAGCTTGTCATGTTACCGAGAAACCGCAAAACTCAGAAACGCCTAAAAGTGTTGGGAAACATACTGACTGTTACAAAGTGCGGAAGTGGAGACTCATTCCAAAAAAAGGTTACGTAAACGTTTCCTAGCAGTAAGCTTCACCACGTCACCGATTATACGCTTTTTCTTTATTAAACAATAACGCTTTTTTTTATGTGATAAATTATTAGTCTTAGATTCCTAGCCTGAAGAATCAGGAAACTATTGTAAGCTATTTCTTTTCTTAATAATTCTCTGGGTTGCTAAATATTTAAAGAGTGCATTCGCAGAGCAAACATGGAACAACAATTAGCAGGAAGTTTGCACTTTTGTGAACTGAAGGATGGACTTTAACCTCGTTATGTATTCAGGGTGCAGTATGAGCATTGTGTGGAATTCCTTTTTCGTCTGAAATTGATAGAGTTTCAGGTGCGTTTCGTTTTTTTTTCTTGCGTAAACGTTCCCCGGCATTAATTAAAAGTAATTATGAGACCACAGAGGGCATAGATAACTAAGGAGATAAGGGGTATTATGTCTTGGTTTTTGCCTTTATCAAAGTACATAATTTCCCCTCTAATTTGAATTAATTGGAATTAATTGTATGCTACACTGGTCTCAATACAGGCGAGTAATCTTTGCGCTCGGAAAAAAAAAAGGAGGGAGATAAAACCGACCCTTTCCTTTATTCAGGTTAATTACGTTTCATTTCATTATTTTTTCCCCCCTTTCCCCGTTCCCTTCACAGTATTGCGAAAATAAGAGCCGCTGAAAGACTGAAAGAAGCCTTAACGTCATATGAACACCCCCCTCAACTACCCCTAAACCACCCCCAACCGCCTCGCCGCTCTCGCACCAGAATAAGTGAACTGTCAGCAAATTCCGTAGCAAAAATTAATTATTTCAGCTTGATAAACCTTTTCATCCACTTGACTCCTTGTGCAGAAAAGCCAATTAATAATGTCAAACATGCTCTCTCTAGTGGGACGGGCCCTCGGCTAATGAGTGTATTTACTTCATGGGTTGAATGAAGTGAGCGAAGAGGCGAAACTTTGTCCCGATCACGACACGACACACCTGTCAGACGAGCCCTCGTGTCACTGCCTCAAGCGGAGGGGGTGGACCTCGTTTCAGTTTTTTCTCTCAAATGCACTTTCCTCCTTAAATAATTAACATCTGCCTAGCATTAGCGAGAAGTACACGCACTTGCGACTCTAGGACGTAGAGGTAACGAGGTCAAATCTCGGACTGCAGCAGCGAGAAAACCTGCGAACAAAAGCAACAATGTCGTTTTCTCAAGTCGAATTCAAATATTTATATATATGTGTGTGTGTGTGTCTATATATAAAACTGCAATGGATTACTGAAGTATTCTACGATAAAGCTACGAATTTGGCTAAGACATCGAAAAAAATTGTTACAGTGGAAAAGGTTTCCTTTCAGAGTTGCTAAGAAAGAAATAAACCACAACCATGCTAGGAAAATAAGGGTGATTATTTTGAAATAACAGCACGTCTCGAAGTGTTTATGCCTCGTATACAACTAGCTAAGAATTTTTTTTTAGTTACGTTAAATGTTGTGGAACGTCCACGAAACAAGTTAGTTCCTGTTTTTCCGTACGTTAAATTATAGCAGCTACAAGCATTCCATTTGTAAACTTTCATCCGCTCACTATCCTTTCTTTTTTTTGTCTTTCAAAGTTACGAATATAAAAAAAACAGCTTGTCATGCTGGCACAACTTCCTGAAGACTTTCTCATGGTGGAAAAACGTAAAGTTGCGGCTTTTACACCTCTGACTATTACCATGGAAAAAAAATGTATTTAAGAACAATATGTGATAGGTTTTTATCCAATTGTAGTTATGTTTAATATTGTAGAGTAGCTGGATAATAGCTATTTCACAGGAATGTGCCACAGAATCTACGTCTAATAAGAAACATGTTGTTGTTTAACAAAGAAAAATATATATTTGTTTACAATTTCTGGAAGGACATGTTTCCTGCCACGGAAGAGGAAAGCTTGGAGAGACTTTTATTAACGTGTTAGTTGTAATACGTTATCGTTCCATAGTAACAACTTAGACATGAACTTGTAGGTGAAGTTTATTTAACATTTATGGAAGGAGTCTCCAGTGTCAGCGCTTTGTAACAGACAGAAGTAAAGCTGTATCTTTTCTGACATCTTTGCAGATTCTCAGTAACATGACAAATAACTACTCTTTATAACCACGGTGAGCAGAAAAGCACGGCAGAACACACAACACATCGAACATTGGAATTAATGAAAACATGACGAGCTACGTTTTTTTTTTTTGTCTTATTAACTTCAAAAGAGAGAAAAAAGAGACGCTGGTGAGGGAACGAATGTTTATAGCTGCTATAACGTAACAGATAACAGGAACTAACTTGTTTCACAGACATTAAATGTTACTATAAATGGATATAAATGGATTATTTTCCGTTAACTCTGCATGATCCGAAGTGGTTTATTCCTTACGTAGCTATCGCTCATTTACGATATAATTCGTAAGTTGTTGTTACGTCTGTCCTCGCATCTAGCACGTCGACTTATAGGACAAAACTGTCCACCATAATTTTGGTCCACACTTGAAGAGCAGTGTACGTTTACGCTAACAGGTCCGGCTCGTTGAGGCTACGTGTGTAGCTACCATTTTGTTCCTGCATACATGACATTACAGACATTTTCTTTCCCTGACACGATGCTAAATACTCTCACACTAACAATGAAAGGCATCCAGGAGGGCACGAAGGCCAGCAGTGAGCACAATGCCGTAGCAGTTGTTGGGGTTTTTAGAGCCGTTCTTATACACCACGTCATTATACACCACGTTCGCTGAGTCGGCTTCTTCCTTTAAACACTTCAGGGTGTGATGTTCTAGGAAAATAATGAACAATTCAGGCAGCTGTTTCCACCCAGAAGTGTTTTTTTTTTCCTGTCAAACTTCTTTTTTATGATTTTTTTCTGTTTAATTTTTTCTTTCAAACTCTCATTTTATTATTTATTCTTATTTTATTTTTCTTCCAATGTCCATTTTTGTAATATCTTCTGTTGATTTTTTTAACTTTATTTTTTTTAATAATTTCTTTTTTTTTTAATTAAATCTCATTCTTGTTTTTCTTTTACAAACTTTTTTCTGATTTCTTCTGCTTTTCTTTTATGATTTATTGCTTTTTTTATTCATTTTTATGATTTCTCCAGTTTCATTCATCCTTTATTCTTTATTTATACTGCTTCTTTTTTTTTTGCTTTCAAACTTTATTTTTTTATGATTTAATCTGGCTTTTTTTATGAAAAATCTTCTATTTTAATGTTTTTTACGACTGTATTTTATGACTTCTAATGTGATATTTTCTTCTTTCAAACTTTTTTGATAAAATATTTTTTATTTTGAATTACTTTCTTTTATTTAATTTTTTTTTTCAAACTTAATTTTTAAGTTTTCTTCTGTTTTTATGAATCATTCTTTTTTTCTTTTACAAACTATTTTCTGATTTCTTCTGCTTTATCTTTTTCTTTCAAACTCTGTTTTTTATTATGTTTTAATGTTTTTAATGGATTTCTTCTGTTCTAATTTTTTTAGTTCAAACTGTTTTTTTAGGATTTATTTTTGTTTTAATTTTTACTTTTTATTTTTATTTAATCTCATTCTTGTTTTTCTTTTGCAAATTCTATGTTTTCTTCTGTTTTACTTTTTTGAATTTGAAACTATTTTTATGATTTCTTCCGTTTTCTTTATTTTTTTTCCTCTTATTTTCCTAATTTCCTCATGGTGTTTTTTTTAATGACTTACATTTATATACTAGTGTTATTATTATTGCTGCTCACATTATCCATACTTGATCATTATTATTATTATTATTATTATTATTATTATTATTATTATTGAATGTTCCCATTTTGTCCCACTTCACTCCTTTCCTGCATTTCCATTTTCTGTAGTCGAGTGTCGTCCTCACGCTTGCGTTCCTCCTCGAGTCTTCTTCCCGAGACAGAGCGAGCGAGAAAAACCTCAGAAGTGACCCAACCCTCAGCTGTGGCGTCCGAGTGACGGAGACGTCCTCATTCCTTCCCGAGCCGAGACACAAGACGTGACCTCTGCAGTCGGATTTTAAAAATCGGGTTCCTCGCACAGACACGGAACCAACACGGAACCGCACATGCTAATCTTCCTGAAGCAGAAGCAGAGCTTGAGCTCTAAAAGCAAACGTACCACCATGCCAGTTTATTTTCATTTTCTTCTCAGCATGTGGCGAAGGTTTGACATTCTTTCGTCTCGAAAAAGGAAGCGTGGTGGAACTCCAGGCAAACAAAATGAAAAGAGCATGCTAGTAACTCGAGCCTGCTTTTTATAATGACGTCTAAATCAGCTGCACTGGAACCGACACGACTCCAAAGCCTGGAATGTTCCACTGCAACTCAAGACGTCTTTGGAAATTTATAGCATATTGCGACGGTTTTTTGATTACGTTTACGCCAAATTTATACATATATACGCTTAGAGCCTTAGAGGACTTCCTCAGTTCCTCGGTGTGACACCGACACCGCTCCAGATGATCGTCTGGTTTTTTTTTTTCCGCTGTGCAGGTGCCATGCAGAGGTCAAAGGTCACCATCCAGCGCATGACTCACGCTCTCCCACGGTGGGCTTCGTCGTTCCCATGGGCACGAGCACCTGTTCCGCATGTGGGAGGTAGGGGAAAGAAGACCCACGGGACACGTTCATAGCACGGAGAAGTGGAATTCTGGGAATTCTGGACATGATGATGATGATGTATGGGAGAAGGGTAGACAAGACACCTTGCGCGTTGCACCTGTAGCGACGGCTCACGTTACGAGCACAAGGAAAGCGAGGAATGTGCGCCGAGCTTCTGAAGAGAGCCCACACTAGTGGATGACGGCAGATGGGCCGCGCAGGCCTGGCTTAAATTAGACACACTCCCACACACACACACACATACACAGTCACAAACAGAGGCATGTGTGTGTGTGTGTGTGTGTGTGTGTGTGTGTGTGCGTGTGCACTTATAGCCGTGGATATTTGCATACACTTTTATGGGCACACTCAACCACCTGCTCACACGTCTTCAAGTTCGGACGCTGTGCAGGTGAAGTGTGTTCATGTGTTAGCCGTAAACACACACACACACACACACACACACACACACACACACACAGGCTGTGCGATTAGCAATGCTAATAAACGTCAGACACGCCAAAGCTGGGTATTCCAGCTCCTTCTGGATCACTAGCGGAATTCTTCCAGTCCGTTCTTTAGTTATATTCAAAAAAGTGGGATCATGTGACCTGAAATTCCTCATGCAAACAACGTGATCACATGTGAAAAGAAATGACTCACAAAATCCCGTCTGAAAAAGTGAAACTACGCGCACTGAAAATGTGACAATAAATGAGTCGTTTGAAAAATCATTTGGAAAATAAAAAGCTCAAAAATTGCAGGTATAAGAATAAAATGAATTGTGGAAAAAAATATGAAAAATAATCATGAGGGGAAAAAAAACATGGAAATAAATGAATCGTGAAAAAAAAAAACGTGGAAAAATTTCTAAAAAAAATTTAAAATAAAATTTCTAAAAAATTCTTGGAAAATGAATTGTTTGTAAAATCATGTGAAAATAATCATTTGTTTAAAAAAACATGTGGAAATAAAAGAATCATTTGCAAATCTAATCTGGAAATAAATGAATCGTGAATCGCCTGAAATGATCACACGTGAAAATGAATCGTGAAAGAATTACACGTGAAAATAAATGAATTATATTTAAAAAATTAACGTGAAGTGTTTACAAAAAAAAAAAACACGTTATTGCACAGAAAAACATGATTAGAGCAGAAGAGTGTTTTTTATACACGAAATATTGGGTTCTGCTTAATATTATAAAAAAAATAATAAAAAAAAGCAAATGGCGGTCTGTGTACAGGAAGCGGTGAGGCGTTATATCCTGTTTTGACAGTTTATGTTGCAACTATAGTGAAGTATGAACACAACAGCAGCAGAGTGTGTATTACAACCTCAGTGCAAATGAACGTGACAGAAATATTCCTAAAAACAAAAGGGGGAAAAAAAAACCCTCTGGAGGTAACCTAATTAAATTATAATCAGCACGGATTAATTAATCTATAATATTTATTCCTCTGTTTGGAAGAGGAGGCAGCGTAATAAAGGGTGTGTGGGTTTTTTTTTTTGTCGCTCTGCACCGCATTGTCTTAATAAAAACGCAGCGAGCTCAACATGGCCCCCTTGACGCCTCTGCCAGAAGGTTATTGCTGATACGGAGCGCGCTGAAAGCACTTATCACGTGCGACAAATAATTAAAGCGTCCAATAATAAGGAAATTAACATGGGCTTTGTGTGCGTTTGGTTTTTTTTTTTTTTTTCTTTTTTTTTTTTTTTTTTGCGCAGGACTCGGCTCATTGTGACGGAGCCTCTTAGGCGAGCCGGGGAATAAATTACGCAAAGAAAAGATGTAGTCATTAGGGGCGCTGATAAGGTGACAGAGAAAAGGAGAGAAGGCTTCCACTCTCTCTCTCTCTCTCTCTCTCTCTCTTTCTCCGTCCGCCATTCAGGAGGAAATATTGGAAGCCGAGGTCGCAGATGAAACGATTTGGTCCACAGGGAGCCAAAAAAAGAGACGAGACGAAAAACAAATATCCTGCGCAAATATTTGCCAAAGAGGAGTGGCGTCCATCAGCAACTTTCTGAAAGCAGCACAACAACGAGGAGGACAAGAAAGAAAAAAATAAATTTTATTTTAGCATCAAAAATCTATCAGAAGAATCACATGAACTTCACATGTTATGCGTCACACAGTTTTCAGATGTAGCACATGGTTTTTATTTTCACATGACTCATTCATCTGAATTGATTCACGTGATTCGTTTGTGTTCACAGGTGATTTTGACGCCTGAATCATTTCTTTTCACTCAATTCTTTTATTTTGACGTTAATCATTCAAATGATTCATTTTCACATCTGGTTTTTACATGATTCATTTATCTTCACGTGATTCTTTTATGATGATGTTAATCTTTCAGATGATTCCTTTTCACATTTGACTCAGTTCTTTTCACATGTGATTTTTGACACATGATTCATTTAATTTCTTATTAATTGTTTACTTGATTCATTTATTTTCACATGTAGTTTTTTGACACATGATTCATTCATGTTCACGTGATTCGTTTATTCTGACATGCTAATCTTTCACATGATTTATTTATGTTCACGTGATTATAACACATGATTCATTTATTTTCACATGATTCACTGAGACATGATTCATTTAATTTCTCATTAATTATTCACATGATTCATTTATTTTATTATTTTTATTATTATTAAATTTTTTTACATGTGATTCATTAATGTTCACATGATTTGTTTATTTTGACGCGATTTTTACACGATTCATTTATTTTCACATGATTTGTCTAGTTTTTTTAACATGAGTCTATTTTGTTGTTTTCACATGATTCATTTATTTTGAAACATGATTCAATTACTTTCTGATTAATTATTCACATGTTTTGTTTATTTTGACGTGATTTTTACACATGACTCATTTATTTTCACATCTAATTATGTGATTCCTTTATCTTCACATCATTTTTTTTTACGTATGATTCTTTTATTTTGACGTTTATTTTATTTGTTTATTCTTTTATTTTTACGATTTTTACGACTTTTATGTTCAGTTTTCACATGGTTCATTTCTTTTCGAATGTGATTTTTACAAGATTCCTTCATTTCTATACATTAATTTTTCACACAAGTAGTTTATTTTCACATGTTCATTTTACTTGATTTGCTTATTTACATATTATTTATTTTCATGTGATGTTTTTCTTTTCTTTTCACATGATCCCACGATTAAGAAACATGTTTAGCTATTTATGTTTAATTTACGATTTTTTTAAAATGATTAAACAAAAGCTGTTCTTTATAGTGGATATAGCTATCTGTACTTGGGGGAAAAAAATTCTGTAAAAAACATTTCTTTCAGTGCCTGTGCTAAGTCTTTGCTAGCCCATATTTATGTTCTGACTCACGCCATTCATGCTAGCTACATGGACAGGAAGTAGCAACAGCGTGTGTTACATGCATCATCATGATTAGCCTTGTATGGTACTCATGGTACTCTTCCATGGCGATGCCCCCTATAGTCCCTCCCTGGCTTTTTGACGTTTGACCTCGCGTTGATTGGCACGGCCGCTGCTCGCGCCAGGGGGAAGCGCCATGGCCTTACAAGTTTAGGAAGCATCGGTGACAGCACATTGTCCTCCAACAAAGACAGCGGACGAGATCTGAGGGGGGGGACGAGGAACAATGGCGGAGGAAGAGACACGCATGAACGCTCGCCGCCTCTTTTATGCTGCAGGCCGTCTAGACAGTGGTGTTCCACACCAAAAGGTTTTTTATATTTTTTTTTTAACAAAACAAATGAAGGAATGATCCTTCATCCTCCATGCTAAGCGTCAAAATGGTGGCATCCAGCACGGTGCTAATCAGCGCTAATGAATTCTCATATTGATGTGCATTTCAGCGTTCATTCCCAAGTCTCGCCAATTTCCCGTCTGTAAAGAAAGGCTTTGTCTTTACGTAGCCTGTGAGCTCTAGTGAAGGACAGGTGGTCCGACAAGCAAGAGCGAAGGCACCAGCAGGAGGCCTGACAGTGCACGCTAAAACACACACATGTACACTCGCTCATACGGGGCCAGGCGTGAAAGAGTAAAAACTTCACACCCCGGCACGAAGGAAGAGCTCCGGAAGCTTTACATGGGACCTGCATGGAGCATGGCAGCTTGACTTACATCACATTACACCATGTCTGGCACTGGGAGGCATTTCAGACGTCTACGCATATAGCTGAGTGTAACGTGAGAAGAGTTTGTTAAAGCTACTTCACACGTCTCAGCAGCTGGAGTCTCGAATCTGATTGGTCCGTAGGTGGAGTTCCGGCTGTACGACGGACGCTCCACATGAACGGATTTAAAATTGTTGTTATGGTGAAATTTTCTGTAATGTTTAACATTTATGGTAAGGAGTCTCCAGTGTCAGCACTTTATAACTGTCAGAGGGAAAGGTTTTCCACCGTGGGAAAGTCTTCAGTACAGAGGAGTTTAAACTTTTGCGGTTTCTCTGTAACATGACAAGCTGCTAGTGAACAGAACTGCTTTAAGATAAGTAATAACTTGTTTAAACGGTAACAATAAATGGATAAATATGAACAAATAATTATAATTGTTGCAAAGTGGTGTGGTACAAGAGGAATAAGACACTACAGGAAGTGCTGTTGTAGGCAAATAATCCACACCAAGTTGTTATTTTCCAATAACAGCACATCCGGAAGTGTTGTACTCATCTAATACCACGGAGATTCAACAATAATTACATGTTTAATTTATTATTTAATGACGTGTCATGCTTTTTAACCATTAATAGCTACATTTAATGTTGTGGAACGTCTGCGAAACAAGTTCTCCATTACATTATAGCAGCGATAAACGTTCTGAAAATCGTTCCCTCACCAGTCTCTCTTTCTCTCTTCTGACGTTAATTAGACCAAAAAAAAGCAGCTTGTCGTGTTACCGAGAAACCGTAAAGCGTAAACTGCTCTGTCCTGAAGACTGTCACAAAGCTCTGACACTGGAGACTCCTTCCATAAACGCTATAGAAACATTTTTCCTTCTTAAATAACACCAGTCTTAAGCCACGTGAATGAGCCGTTACTATAGAAACGATAACGTATTCCATCAAGCGCATTAATAAACAGTAAATTGATGTTACAGGTGGAACTGCTGTCAGAGCTGCTGGAATAGAAGACGGATGAGAAATCGACAGCGCTGTGGTGTCATGGAAAACAATGCACTTGCCGGGTGGAAACAGTAACTCGGCTTCATCACACACATCAACACCCCGTCGTGTTTTATTCCATGCTTAACAGCAGAGGGCTAGAATTTCTCGTATTTATGCTAACTAGTTCATCGTAACAAACCCCTCTGCAGAGCCGGGCTGTAAATCACGCAGCAACTGTGCTGGACTCGATGCCACCCACTGCGCTGCCGCAGCATGCAGAGAATGGGCATGTCGCATGCCAGCGGGGCTGGAACTCAATAGGCCTGTATGTTTCAACCCCCCCTTCCTCATCCCAGCAGGTCAGCTGTGTGTGTGTGTGTGTGTGTGTGTGTGTTAGAGGGATGATACTGGAAGGAATCATAGTCAACCCCCCTGCAGTCTCAGAGGCCACTGTTTCGCCACTGTAACCCGATATTGGCATCCAACCGCTAGTACATTTGGTGTCACTGGACGCCATTTTGAATCTGTTGCCTAAAACTTGAAAAAGAAAAATAAACGCTTGATGATAGCAAAATGAAGGAGTGCCGCGAAACGCTCCCCTTGCCGTTTCCCTACCAGACCGAAAGCGGAGAGGCTTCGCTTGCCAACGGGGGGTCCGTGGCCATGGCAACGCCTAAGTGATGCCTGCATAATTAGGGAGGTTAAACGGTAGCGGAGGCATGTCCTGACTCTTATTGGACAGCCTGAGGACCATATTTACATTCTGATGTTCAAAATCCCTCAAAACACCAATTTAACCTGCCCACGTCCATAGACACACACACACACACACACACACACACACACACAAATAGTATAAATATTATTATTCTGGCCTTCATTTTCAGCGACAACCATAAAGCAAAAAAAAAAAAAAAAAAAAAACACCATGTAGAGTGATGTTTAGTGAAGAAACAGTGATACCACCAACCACTAATTAAATGAAATGTAAGTATAAATGGATAAAAAATTGATTAAAAATGGTTGAATTAAACACTTCAGGTTGTGCTTTTATAGGAAGATAATCAACTTCATGGTGGGAAGAGTTGCTCTCTTTGTGTCGGGTTGCATCTCACCAATTGACCGTCGCTGATTATTTTCCTATAACATCACGTCCTCGAGTGTTTTATTCCTGACGTTCTCATCGCAAATTCAAGTTCCCATTGACTCTGGAGCTATTGAGCTCTGTGGTGGAAAAAAAAAAATAAATAAAAAAGATTTTGTTTTTATTTGTAACCTGAAATGTATTATCGGTTGCCTTTCTTCTAACAGAAGTCGTAGATGAATATTTAAGACAAGAATATTTGACCTCGTGTTGTTTTTTTTATTTGTGGTCTTTGCTTTGAAAGTAGATATTGCCCTCGTGTATTAAGCCAACAATACCCCCGCCATCTTAGTTCCTGTTTGGATCAGTTCACGCCTTTCAGTGGCTCCATGTGATCCCAGTGCACATTAGCATAAGAAAGTGTTTGGTCCTGCCTGGTGGCCGGGGAGCCACAACAGACATCCAGCTGTCCATTCAGTCCGATTTCTCCCCCTTTTTTTTCTTCTTCTTTTTCTTTTTCTGCGACAGCCTCGGCTAGAATCAATCATGTTTACCCAGCCCCGGTTTACTACCCTCCTCCTTTTCCCTCTCATCCTTAACCGCTTTTTAGTACACCTCAACGGATCCCTGTGTTCGACGACATCACACACACCAACACCCAATCCAATTCCTCCCGCCGGCACCATGTGACTCCGTCCGCCATCCGTCAGCGCCCTGACAGCTCTTCGAGTGCTGATTTATCTAATTAGCAATCAATTAGCTTGTTACAACTGGATGCAATTACCTTTTTACAGAGAGGGCAGCTGGTGGAGGTAATAAATCGCCCTGTAAGTGGCACTCCCTCCATCCTTTCTTCTCCCCCCCCCTTCCCCACTGCTCTCCTCTTCACACGAGTGTCGGACAGAATTACAGGGCCGCCGCTGAAACGCAAACACCGTCTCCAGGGACTACTTCGCTCCCCCGTGCTAATGTGCCGAAATCCCACTTTAATGAATATTGGACGAGTGAAAAGAAAGGAAAATGGGAAGCCTCTTTCATAATAAGGCCAGATTTCCGTCTGGTCTAATCCTTTGACAAAAAGCCGGGGTTGTTTTACAGCTGCCCCACACGCCGAGGTGCGCAAGGGGTCAGCGAATAATTTTCTGCATGGTTTGAAGCCATTAAGAGTGACCGGTGGCCGAGTACACAGCCTCGACTTTTGTGTGTGTGTGTGTGTGTGTGTGAAACGAAACCCTCCCGAAATGTTTAGTACTTTAAAGAAGACCGTAAATGGTCAGCTCTTGGTTTTTTGAAGGTCATGACTTGCTCAGGATGGTTGTGGGAATTATTTTTACAGTTCAGTGTGTTGAGTCAGGTAGACGAGTTGACGGGACGCAATCTCGGTTGATAAAAGGTCAAGATTCATTTTCTGGAATTTTCCGGATGAATACGAACACATTATTCGGATTGAACAGATAATGTGTTCTAAACACAAAATACAGATGTGAATAATAGATGCAATATTCATTTTTTTTTTTTGTTTTGTGTGGTTTGTTTTGAAGCTCGCCAGAAAGCTTCGTGTTAAGACTAGGCGTGTGCATCAGGACGCTTTTAAATTTCATGTGCAGCTTGTAAGGATTGATTACGAAGCTCATGGGCAGGATTGCCAGGTTTCATCCCAACTACATCTCAAAAATCACGGAAAAAAACTGAAACTAGCTCAAAAATGTCAGGCATTGGATAAAAGAGATGCGTTTTTCTTCGTTTCTCAGTCTTTGCATTGAAAACAAGTTAACAGCGGTGCGCACGCATTTCTGATTTATTTGCAGAGCCACCACTCTGTATAGCCTAGATAGGGCCTCTGGCCCCTAGCTTTTAAATTTATTAAAAAATATTAACATTTTTATTCATTGAACATGTTTTTCACTCTTCTTCAATAAACATCTTAAATGAACATCATTTAAAGAAAGTCTTCTCGAAAAATCATGCAGGCATTATAACAAAATGGACTCCATTTTGATTCGTAGCAGCACTGAGAACTTTTCCGAACTTTCTGGAATGAAACAAACCCAAAACCTAAAGTAAAGCTGATCAGATATTATTAGGCGACTGTTGTTGTCAAACACACAATTCCCTGATTTAGGAAAGACTTCGTTGTGAAACGAAAAATAACGAAACATAGCTAGACAGAAGGTAGAAAGTTTGCGAGAAAGTTCCACAGGGCGTCTGGTTCAGGAGTCGAAAAGTCTGAAGTAAAAGTAATCCAATGAAACTGTAAGAAGAAATTTATATATATATATTTTTATTTTAACTTAATTATAATTCAGTTGGGAATTTTGAATGTATATTTCTGCATTACTACGTAGGCAATAACTTTTAACATGTACTTTGTCTTCATAGCCGATATTAGCCTGCTGACAAAAAGCATGCTAGCTGGTGTTGCTAATTTGAGAAGAAATATGACTGAAAGTAGCTTCTTGTACTAAATAAGCCAAATTGGTATTTTTCTTGTAAGAAGATTTTTAGAGGTGATGTAATATTTATAGTTAACGTAACCTCAGTTTCGGCTGCTACATAACGATTAATGTTATTTCTTGCTAGTCAAAAATGACCGCAGTTACTCTGTAACGTCTCCGATTGTCGCAGATTAGCATGCTAATCCTGTGTTTGATATTCAGTGTCACTAATGATTTCAAAATGCACACAGATATGATGGTATGGTGACTTTTCGTATGAACAAAATTGCTCTCGCTTGTATCACCGGTCTCGGAGAAATCCAGCAACCGCTGATCATTTTTCCTTAAGATTAATGTGATTAAAGTCTCATTCATGGCCGAGATTGAATCTGGTGTCTTTGTTCCCATTTCAAGTTCTTACGATTCATTTGCGCAGACTTTCATTCATCTCCTAATGAAGATTCGCCCTTTGGGATGAGCGGAATTGGCCCTTAACCTTGGTGAAGGTGTAGAACAAAAGACAGACTGGTTTTATTGGAGGTGTTATGGGCGTCGAGGTGAAGTCAGACCCAGCGAATAGATATTAGATATTAGATCTGTTATTAGCACTAAGTCACTAATATCTTATATCTTTTCAGCTTAATTCAAACTATTGAATTGTAAACATTTTGGAATTATATCAAATTACAACACAGCGCTGTTGAATTCTCAATGCTGATTGGTTAGAACACAATGTCAGTAATTTTCTATAAAAGAAGTTCGTTCTGTTTCGTTATCGTTTCTATAGTAACAGCTTGTTCATGGGGACTTCTACAGCGGACGATCAATATTTAAAAAAATCATATGTTTTTAGTATATGTGATATGCAAAATTTTGTATAAGGAGATGTTTATTTAATAGTTAAGGAAGGAGTCTCCAGTGTCAGAGAATTGTAAAAGCGTAAATTGTAAAAAACTTTAACTTTGGTACGATTAAAAGCTGCATTTTTTTTTGTCTTCGTTCGAAAGAGAGAGAGAAAGAGAAAGAGGCTGGTGAGGGAATGACTGACGTTAGGAGCTAAATGTTTCTCATTAAACTATAAAAGGATAAAAATAAATGAAAAATGGTAATGATTGATAAATTGCTGTCATGTAAGTGGAATAAAACACTTTATAAAACTTTTATAAGCTTTATAGGAAATCATCCACTTCAGAGCGGTAACAGCCACCTTGTCATTGATTATTTTCCTAAAACATCACACCCCCGAGTGTTTTATTATTTTACTTATTATACTATACTGTAATTCATGAGTCTACACAGGAATAACTTGATTTGAATACTTCTTGATTTTAATTCGCATATGGTATGTTTCATCCAAATCTTTTAAGCAAAATGTTTATTTTCCACAAGCAACGTGTTTAAGAAATGTAACCTACAAAACTCTAACCACACTCCTCCATGTGGAGCATACTGAAGGTATCTCATGGTATGCCATGTTTTCGATTGGTTTCAGTTATATTGCAATATTAAGAAGTTTGTGGCTTTTTTTTATTCAGTTGTTCTGTGGAAATGTCAGTCTTGCATAAAAATGTGTGAGTGGAAACCACAATACAGACGGTCACGACTTCTAGTGGTATGAATACTATTATAGACTGTTTTTTTTTTATCCATTGGTTCCATTCAACTTGCAAGATGTTTCCAGGAATTTGGTTTTTTTAGAACCGTTAGTAATGGCTCTTTACAATTCCTTCCGTGTGTATTCCGGCTCCCAAAGCGTGCCGTCTTTGCCTAATCCTTCTCTAGAGCTTAGCCACGACCAGTGAGACGAAACTCAAATCCAGGTACGTCTGAATATCTCTTTTCACCTGCTCATGGTGCAGCGGCATGACAATGGCGGCACCTGACAAGGCAAGGTTAATCCAATACGCTGGCGTATTATGCGGGGTCAAACTCCATATCGTGCGTTTAGCGTATCATTAATTTCCAAACCTGCGGCCTGGGGTCCCTAGGCACACAATGACTCGCTACATTAGCTAAATGGCCGGCAGGCTGTAGCCTGTAATGAGATGAGTCGCTGGTGTGGCCGGTCGTTCATCATCCTGCTCGCTCCAATACAGGCCTTCTTTTATCTAGTCCCTCTCGGAGCTGATGTCATCATGGCCGACATTAATCAGCTGTCATGGGAGCCGGGGACTCCCATAATGCCCTATTAGCGTCCCTGTTCCAAAATCATTAGCCGCAAATGAATGGCCAGAGATTGGCCACTGTGACCAGGTCTATCAAAGAGACCGGGTCTCTAGTCTCCAGCTCAGGAACAGTGTAGATTTGAAGCAACATCATCACCTACACACACTACTAACTGACTAGGCTACTCCGAACCAAACCGAATTAGCTCGACTGTGAACTGTCTCTGAACCATGTCCTCACTCTTTCAGCTTAAAAAAATAAAACAGTTAAATAAAAACTCCCTTTCAAGCCTGATCCAAGGTTAGCGATGTCATTTCCTGCCTTTTAAGAAAGCAATGCAATTTGGGAATTCCATTATTACTACAAATAGGATTCAAAGACTGGGAAGCGTTTCCCATGGATCCCAGAGAAGGCTAAATAATCGTACACATTGTCGGATATTTCTCCCGTGGGACGCCATAAACGCGGGGCCTGTTAGGATTAGGGTTCTTGCCTCCCACTTTGAGCATCTATTTCAATAAGGTAGCCATATGTCATGGTCCTGCAACACACGACACCAGGAAAAAGTGATTACTAGCGCTTAATAGGTGTCACCACTCCATTGTGAGGAACGGGATTATGGGGGTCAAGTATCATATTAATCAAATGCCAATTTGCCAATTCATTCAGCGTTGTTTGGCCCACTCGCCTCGAATACGTCTACTTCGCTCGCCCCTCGCGTGTATTTCAATTACTCCTCCTGACAGATGAGCTTGTGGACATTAGCCGCTAATAAGCAATGAATGACAGAGCTAAGACTGATGGATTGTTGTCCATTTAACATTCTGAAAAACTAAAAATAAATAAATAAAAATGGAAAATTATAGCTTTTTCACAAGTGATTTTTTTTTTACATGATTCATTTTTCATTTGATTTTTTACCCGATTCATTTATTTCATATAATTTTACACATGATTCATTTATTTCAAATGATTCTTACACATGAATCATTTATTTTCACATGATTTTTGTTTTTTGTTTTTTTGTTTTTTTTTACAAATGATTCATTTATTTTCACGGGATTTTTTTACATGCTTAATTTACATATGATGTTTAAGTGATTCTTTTTTTTCCACATTTACTTTTTTGAAAAACAATTTTCATTTATTTGCATGTTGTTTTTTACATTTGTGATTTTTTTACATTTATTTTCATGTGATTTTTACACGATTCCTTTATTTTCTCTTGTGATTTTTGTTAAAAAAACGTTTTATTTACTGTATTGTCGCATTTGTTTTTCACACATACGGCATGTGATCTCATTTTTCAGACTTAATATCTCACATTAATAATTCTTTTCCTACAGATGATCCCAAGTTATTGACATAATCATATGTGATTTTTTTTCATCAGAAAATCTCTAGCATGTGGCTAAATTACTAATAATATAATTTATATATCACTGTTATAGCGTACGCCCTGACGACACATCGCTCCTTGCTCCTCTCCCTCCACTTCAGCCCTTTTTGACAATAAAGCCACTCGGCATTTAAGAGGCTCGTATCAAATTAATGCCCTCATTAAGTGAACGAGGGAACCATTTGCAGGGGTGGGGATGAATATGCAGATAAGCCTGGGCCGGCCTTGTTAATGTAGGGGGTGGGGAATGGAGGGAGGCTAGCAGTTTAGCGCTACGAGGCTATTCATCAACGTGGGAAAGGAGCCATCAGTCTGTCAGAAAGCACACCATACTGAATACAAAGTGCACTGTTTGTGTGGAGTCCCAGGAAAACCCTTCAGACGGTCAAATTTTCGACATATAAATAGTTCTGAAAACTACAGACTTTACTGAACTGAAATATGTTCTGAACTGAACGTCAGTTCCTACCTGCAATTCCTTCCCATTTACGTAGAAACATGGAAGAAAACTTACAGTTTCATCTTATTTTGTCATATACAACCTCTCATTAAATGTTTCTAGAGACATGATGAAGAAAAATAAAGCTTGAAATGAAGGAGTAGAGATCGCTGGGGCCTCTGGTGAGTGTACGTAGCTAGTACAGTTAGCTTGCTAACCTGTGAATGAAGCTAATATGAAGCCTAGCATGTAACATGTAAATCAAATAACCACTTTTCTCACAGATTACTGTGTTATTTCATTTGTTTTTAACTAGTTAGCTTTAGAAGCTCTACATAGCTACTGCCATGTCATCAGAACTAAAAAAACACTTGACAGGCTACACCCACATGCTACAATTGTATGAGGTGCTTGCTAGCATGAAGCTAGTCTCAGTTCCTGAGGTAAATGTCAGTCAGGGATCTTGACAAACCAAGTCCACACTCCATCGCTCCACACTTTGAACGATCTCCATTCATGCTAATGTTGGTGTTGAAAAAATTGATGATTCAATCAGTGTGTATTATTATGTTCGCTAAATTTCACATTTTTTGATTGCCATTAACTAAATCTATGAGGCTTAGGCCTGTTTCTGTATGGCACATAACCAACAACGTGACCAAAACATAACATTCACCGTGTGAGGAAATCACGCTTAGCTAGCAAGCCAGCAAATAAATGATTTTTAAAGCAAACTGACAGTTTTTAAACAGGATCCTTAGTTTAAGCCTCTTCCTAAAAGCTAGATATTGCAATAATAACAATTGCAACAATACCAGACAATCTCTGCATTCTTAATAGCCAGTAGATTATATCAGCATTTTCATAATGTTGTAATTAGGGGGCCAAGCACCAAATGTTTCCGTCTTTTTCTCATTATTACTACAGTGGGAGTCTTTGGTCATAGAATGTTTTGTACGCTTTTTTATTTTGGTTGTACGTCACCTAGCACCAGCAACAAAGTTAGAATTTTTCCATTCCATTGAATTTTCCATCATTTTGATTTTTTGCTGTTCTGCTACAAATTTTTTGTCCTATTATAACAAAACTTGGCTCACAACAAACAACGTAAGATCAATCCGAACAAAACGTAGTTCTCGGATTTTTGATACAAGGAACACTTTGTCCATAACGGTCATTTGTTAAACTGGTTAACATGTTACGAAAAGCAATTTTATATCATTTTGGTGAACTATATTGACAGAATTCCAGCATTTCCAGCAACATTCAATGGGTTTTCTACCTTGAAATGAATTCCTGAAATTATGTCATAAAAAATGTGTCCAAATTCAAACCAACGAGGATGATATGATTTTCATACGACTGAAGTTATGAAAGCTATAAACTGTAAACCTATAACCCTGATATTAATCTTTGTAGCTTTTCATATTAATTAAGTCATGCTAATAATTAAGCAGAGCATTACATGTTTCCGAGTTCCTTGGTGGGCAAAATTTCTGCTTTTCTCCAACTTTTTTCCACTTGAGACTTTTATTAAAATGCCTCTGAGCACATTGTCGGTTAGCATAAATATGTATTAATAATTAGATCCATTAGATCGCAAGCGTTTACAGACTTATGAATATTCAGATTTGTACCTTCGCAGGACGAGTTAATATTTCGTTTCATTAAAAATGAGAAAACATTCGGCTCTTCATCTGCTCTGATAGGGCTGCGTTCCCAATGCAAATCTTTGTTTATGATAACCTGAGGCTGCGAGGAGCAATTACCGCGCGTTCATAAACAGAAGGACGGCACACGCAAGACAAGCTGCTCAAATTATTGGCTTTCTTTTCTTTTCTCTTTTTGCTCGTTGTCTAATTTTATTCATTTATTCCGGTATCTACCAGAGCTGAGGAAATGTCATCAGCAGGGGTTCGATTTCTGTCCTTCTCACACTCCATCTCTGTTTGTTTCTTTCTCTCCTTCTCTGTTTGTCCACATCGCAGTTTACTTACACACTTACACACACTGGCCACTTTATTAGGAACATATACACCTGCACATTTATGCAATTATCTAATAAGGCAGTTATGTGGAAGCAGTGTAACTCAGTGCATGAAATCGTGCAGATATAAGTGTTCTGTTCACCAGATTGGGGAAAAAAATGTGATCTTAGGTTTGGTGACTGGTTGGAGATTTCAGAAAGCAGCTGATCTTCTAGGATTTTCATGCACAACAGTCTGTAGATGGTGTGAAAAAACGAAACACAAACACCTCATTAATGAGAGAGATCAGATCAGAGGAGAAAGGCCAGATTGGTTCAAGCTGACAGGAAGGCTACATTAACTACTCTTTACAACTGTTGTAAGCAGAAAAGCATCTCAGAATGTGGACACAGTGTCACCAAAACTGGTCTGACGAATCTTGATTTCTGCTGATGGTAGGGTTTGTTATCAACAGCATGAATCCATGGACGAAACCTGCCTTGTGTTATCATTTCAGATTGTTGGTGGTGGTGGTGGTATAACGCTGTGGGGAACGTTTTCTTGGAACACATTGGAGTACCATTAGAGTTTGAATGCAGCAGTCTATCTGAGTATTGTTGTTGACCACATGCATACCTTGATGTCCACAATTTACCCATCAGCTACTTCTGGCATGATAATCAAGCACAAGTCATCTCAAACTGGTTCCATGACCATGATAATGCATTGGATCCAAATCAAATCTGAACAGATCACCTTTGGGATGTGGTAGAACGTGAGATTCGATGTTGACATGCACTAGAATGTCAGGAATTTTTCCAACACCTTGTGGAATCTACGCCATGAATAATTGAGATCAAAGAGGGGTCGTACCCAGTGTTAGTATGATGTTCCTAATAAAGTGGCCAGTGAGTGTGTAAGGTAGCACAATAAGGTACTTGAAGAGCAAGAAACAAAAGAAGTCCCATTAATTCCACATAATAAGCCAATCAGGTGAAGAGGTGCATGAAAGGAAGAAAGAAAGAAAAAAAAAATGATCCAGCTGACTGGAGGCGAGCCAAGTACATGCTGACGCTCAAACGGCAAACACACACTCACACACTCAACACCTGTCCATACCACCTGGCTGACCCAACCTGTGTGTCAGCGAGAGCCAGAAATGTGTGTATGTGTGAGAGGTGTGTGTGTGTGTGTGTGTGTGTGAGAGAGAGAGAGAATGGAGTATTGACATCAAGAGTGTCTGTGTTTGTGTTTTCTTGGATATCTGTGTATGTATGTGCTCATAGATGCATTCTTGGCGCATTTGCGTGTGTGTGTGTGTGTGTGTGTGTGTGTGTGTGTGTTGCCTGATAAAGCTAGGGCTATCAGCAGCCATGCACTCCCCTTTTCATGCAGTCCAGCATCATTTGCATGCTGTAATTGGATCTCGTCGAGTGCCAGATAGGCAGTGTTTGGTAATGAGACGCATTTTTATGTTCTTTTTTTTTATTATTATTATTATATTCTCTGAAAGCTGCTGCATATCATCAGGCCAGATTTTGCAATAATAATTCCTACGCTAAGTCCACAGAATGTGCGCATTCTTAATAGCAGATAGACACACTGAGATTATACTAGCATTTATTATAATGTTGTAATTAGGGGGCCAAGCACCAAAGGTTTTCTCATTATGACAATGATGATAATTATTATTATTATTATTATTATACTTCTACAGTGTGATGTATGGCAACCCATAGAATGCTTCGTACTCTGCTGAACAAAACTTATTTCTCCATTTTTTAAATATTCAACACAGTTTGTCCATAACGTGAACAAATTTGATCATAAAGTTGCCGAACAGGAAATGGGGCCATATCAACTAAGCAACAAACTCGATAAAGTTCTATAATGAAAATAGATTGCAATAAATTCCATACTCAGTTAGCTGGTATATTTTATGAAAAGCATATATATCACTTCATGTAGAATAAAAAACACATTTTTTAACAATGGATTATGGCGGAGAACGGTACAAGGGATAAAACGGAAAACAAGTCATAATCTTTCATGCTGAGGTGACATTTTTGGTGGTTACCTGTTAAGTTTCTCAAGATTTCTTTGGTTTTATTTGGCATTGTGTGTGTTTATGTGGCTCAGATGGGGATTATACCCTGATTGTCAGTATAGTTGCAACAAGTAGTGAAGCTATTTGAATCAATTAGCTTGCAAGTACGTAACATTTTAACCTAGTTGAGTCAGCTACATCGTATGCTATATCATTTAATTTAATTAACGTACACATTAAGTTACCATACCGCATTCAAATCAAATCAAAGTCGCTGAAAATCAATCCCAAAAAGAGAGTTCCCTGATTCTCTGATTCCCTGATTCTCTGATTCCCTGATTCTCTGACTCTCTGATTCTCTGATTCTCTGACTCTTTGACTCTTTGATTCAGTGATTCTCTGACTCTCTGATTCTCTGACTCTTTGACTCTCTGATTCACTGAATCTCTGGCTCTCTGATTCTCTGACTCTTTGACTCTCTGATTCAATGATTCTCTGATTCACTGATTCTCTGGCTCTCTGATTCTCTGACTCTGTGACTCTCTGATTCTGTGACTCTTTGACTCTCTGATTCACTGATTCTTTGGCTCTCTGATTCTCTGACTCTGTGACTCTCTGATTCTCTGACTCTCTGATTCTCTGACTTTTCGACTCTCTGATTCAATGACTCTCTGATTCTCTGACTCTCTGATTCTGTGACTCTTCGACTCTCTGATTTTCTGACTCTCTGATTCAATGACTCTCTGATTCTCTGATTCTCTGGCTCTCTGATTCTCTGACTCTCTGACTCACTAATTCTCTGACTCTCTGATTCTCTGACTCTCTGAGTCTCTGACTCTTTGACTCTCTGATTCAATGACTCTCTGATTCACTGATTCTCTGGCTCTCTGATTCTCTGACTCTCTGACTCACTAATTCTCTGACTCTCTGATTCTCTGACTCTCTGAGTCTCTGACTCTTTGACTCTCTGATTGAATGTCTCTGATTCCAGGCATTGAAAACTAAGAGTCAACCCCAAAGATTCAAAGTTGATTTCCCACAACAAAAATGATTCACCTTGCACAAACACGGCGATCAAAATGAATTTAGCATCTCAGTGTTTCCATTAGCTAGAGGACAGTGGTCAGGTAAAAATGAGACGTGAATAAAAGCATGCGTGAAATTAATGTGTAGTATACAGTAACCTTTCATTAGTTTGGGTGTCTCGATAATATTCTCACACCATGACTTTTTTTGATTGTCTGATAAACATGAGTAATATTGTCTTGTAGTTATTGACCAATTAATATTTTTGTTAAAAAATAGTCTATAGCACATTTAAAATGTAATGAACATATCACGTCCTGGTCGTTGCTGTAAAGATAATATTTTATTATCTTTACTAATTCTTAAGCTGGTCAGAGAGAATCCATTAAAGCCATTATCAGCATCCTCCTGCTTTGTTCTGGGACTCGTAACTTTGCGTATTTTGTTGAGAACAGGTGCGGTGTGTGTCGCCGTGCACAGCTTATTGATCTGTAGTGCTTTTCTGAGTAACAGTTGGCCAAGCAGATTGGGACGTTGAGCACTGAGGAGAGACGCTGGCACGCGGCCCAGGTGTCTCTGAGAGGAGAAGACACACGTGTGTTTGAACAGATTGCTAACACACACAGCCATATTGCGAGGACACCAACCTTTTGACATCATTTTTTCAAGGAAAATATCTTGAAAACTGCAGCAATTGTTACATGATTATACTTTTTTTTTTTAAGTCCTCAACTTTGTGGGAAATCATGAATACATTACAGGATGATACATGAATTTTCTCTCATTAAATCAACAGATCATATTTTTCTGCTTGTTTGTTTGTTTGTTCTTTTATTTAGTTCCCACCACCTATCCTCAACAATCTTATTTGTTTGTTTGTTTGTTTGTTTATTTCCCACCACCTCTTACATCAACAGACAATATTTACGTTTCTGTTTGTTTGCTTGTTTGTTTATTATTGTATTTGTTTGATTGTTTGTTTGCTTGTTACCCCCACATCTCATTAAATCACCAGACAATATTTAATGATTTGTTTGTTTACCACCCACTTCTCCATTACATCAACAGACAGTATTTGTTTGTTTATTTGTTTGTTTGTTTGCTTGTTACCCACCACACTTCATTAAGTCAATAAACAATATATGTTTGTTTGTTTTTCAGGCCTCTAATTAAATCAACAGACAATATTTGTTTGTTTGTTTGTTTGTTTATTACCCACCACTCAGTTACATCAACAGATTGTATTTGTTTGTTTGTTTTGTTTGTTTATTTGTTTGTTACCCACACCTCTAATTAAATCAATCAATCAATCAATCAATCAATCAATATTTGTCTGTTCATTGTTTATTGACCACCACGCCTCATTAAGTCAATAGACAACTTACGTTTGTTTGTTTGCTTGTTTGTTTGTTTATTACCCACCATGCCATTACATCAACAGACTGTTTCTTTGTTTGTTAGTTTGTTTTTGTTTGTGACCCACCACACCCCACTGTCAACAGACAATTTTATTTATTTGTTTGTTTGTTTGTTTCTTCATTACCAGTCTCCCTTTCGTTAAATCAACAGACATCATTTTTATTTATTGTTTGTTTGTGTGTTTTTTTATTTATTAGCCCCACCAATCAGATGATGGTAAGAAATTTATTAGCAATATATAAAAGTACATTTTCATGGTCCATTAAAACATCTCCTGAGAGAGTGAGGAGGAAAATTAAGCAGGAAAGGTAGAAGAAATTTTTTAATTAAATAAAAAAACTTTAAAAAAGGAATGAGAGAAAGATATTATGCCTTTGATTGCAAAACATTAGCTAACACATAAGAAAAAAATACAAAGAGAGATGAACAGACATTATTGTAAAATTACAGTGTCACTTTTTTTTTTAAGCCCTCTCTTGGCTTTAGCTCGGCTGGAAGGTTATTTTTCTCGTCTGTTCTGTAGATAACATTTTTAGCTGGATCTAAATATGACTTGACTGAACTGGGCCAGCAGTTTGACGTGGTGTGCTGAAGGGCTTCAGAGCATTAAATATACTTTTCACCAGGAGGAAAAGCGCCGTGTATCGTTTCGTTTCCATCCCACAATCACAGCCTGCGCAGTCCGCCGAGACGCCGAGCAGCCGAGCGCGGATTATATAGCTGTCTGTGCGCTCCGAATAGACTTTACTGGCACTGAATCAGCGCAGTGCTAAATTAGCGCTCTCGCCTTTAACCTGCTAATTTAATATTAAGTGATGAAACAAGTGAGAAATGCCTGCGCCGTTTAGCTCATAATTCATAATCAGATGTTAGAAGTAAGAAAGTCTGTTTTTTAAATATCTGTAATTTACTAACTTTTTTCCCACCTAATATTTTATCCTTTCACTTCCTACATTTTCAAACATTTCTCTCTTTTTAGCACAAAAATCGAAATTCCTAAGAAATCTAAACATTAATAGACGTCAACGAGAATCTGCTGCGATTAGCATTCAGCTCGTCATGCTAGCTGACATTTTAGAGATCGAAATAAAGCTGATGTTAGCAGTGTTGGAGAGTAGCTAGCTTCAAGTAACAACACTACAAGCTTAGCTGCATGTCTTTGTAGTAGTAGTGTGAAAGTAAGTGAGCTAATTTTTTTTAAAAATACATCACTTTTTCCAATAACTAGCATGACAAAATGCTACACTGCCTTTTCACAAAGCTTGTTATCTTTTTTGTTATCATTGTTGATTAGCTAAGTTAAGACGGTGTATCGAGAGTGGTAGTGAAAATAGATAACTGTTTTGACCGAGTGTAGGAGTACAATTTAGCCTAACAGTTAGCCAGTTAGCGTCAGCTGATATAAGCATTATTATTCATAGTGCAACAAATGACCAAATTCAACATTATTGGTTTATGGATTGCAGCCAATAATGATAACTAGCTAGCTAGATATTTCCGGAAACAAACTGACCACGTGGCTTCAATGTAGTTAGCTACTTTTTCTTTTTAGCTTTCAGTGTTGCTAGCTAGTGTAGCAAAATAGTAGTTTAGCTGTGACTTAGCTGTTTTATATTATAACCATGACAAGTTAAAATGACAAAATAGCTTCTTTTTTTTGTTAGTTAGCTATAGTTCATGTTGTCCTACATCCCTTGCTACCTTCTTCAGCAGAAGAGCCGCTAATTTAGCATCAAGGACACAGCCCTAAACCATATCTACTCAATCTGAGGTAAATAATGTAGCTAGCTAACGCAATTTGCACTCACTACCATTATGAAGAACATGTCTAGAAGCATAACATGAGGAAATTGAATGTTTCTGATAGATTAATGCTAAGTAGGTTATTCATTTCCTGTATGTATAAAAATGTACTGAAAAAAAATGTATGATACAAACTAGGCTAATTTTTAGTAGTCCCAAGCTCATTTCAGGAGCTCTGCTACCTCTGCATAGGAACTAGAAACTAGGCTAAGATAGAGATTACATTCTGCTCCTTATCTTTTTTTGATAATTTACCATTAACGCTTGTGCTATATACAGGTGTGAGCTTATACGCTTACGTATCTGTTAAAGAGTGTGCCGTGTTTTGGACACCTGACAGCTCCGTAATGACATTTCGCTCTTCCTGGGGCATTAACATGAGCATAATTCATTACTCAAATACCAGAGAGATACAAGAGAGAGAGAGAGAGAGAGAGAGATGTGTTACAATGGCATAATTACATTTTATTTTATTATTGACTTTTATGCAGAGGTAGCAGAGCTCCTGAAATGAGCTTGGGAACAGATTATTCGTCTCCCTGAAGATACGGACAGGCACGGATGAGATAGTCGAGCCATCCATCTTCTCTCCTCCGGTTTCTTTAATTATTGCTTTGACATTCCCGGGATTATCGTTTCGGAGACTCCGAATACGAAGAGAATCTTGGGACCAGCGTTTATTAACATACGGATAAACTCGTGGAATGTGATTGGACGATGCAAAGTGAGGACCGGTGTCTTTTCTCACTCATTTAAAGTTTAACAGATCAGCAGTATTTTTTATTAAGGCTGTTTGGAAAGTAATGAACTACAGGTAGTCTTGTTAGAGTAGTTGAGTACACGGTTCATATAGCGCACATACAAATCACGAAAATCAACGCTGTGACCCAAAAATACACAGTGGGTTTGATTCACTTCCTGCAGCTGAATTGATTCAGAGTTGAAAAGAAGGAGAGAAAGATGAAAAACTGGCCTCTAAGCCAATGATTTTTTTCGTTTCAGATTTGTATAATTATGTGGAGTGTGACATCAAACCCAAACAAAATACTAAATAAACCAAATGAATCAATTTGACTCTGATTCAGACCCTAAACATGTGAAAGCACCCTGAATTCGATTCACTTCTTGCAGGAGTCAAATAAGAGTCGAATCGCTTTCTCGATGGAGTTCACTTGGATGTGGAGTGACACCACCTCACTCACGTGCTCTCGGACCCGAGTGTGTTCTCACCTGATTAAAGAACCACACTGAGGCAGAGAACACACCAGGGTTCTGTTCATACGCACTAAAACATTGTGTCTCATCTCAAATATCTTTCTTTGCCAGAAACCCAAATTTCTTGGAACAGATCCAAATGCTTGAAAAGATCAGGAGCTGTATACTAATCTGTTCAGCAGGGTCAAAATCAAACAGACGTGTCAGTGTTATGATAGACGTCATGACCTGCCACGAGCCTTTACGGCCTTTGTTTCCATGACAATCATGGAGACAGCGTTACGGCGAAAGGGCTGAAGTAAAGTGTGACCACGACCAATTTGCGTAATTCATTTAAGCAGAAACGCTTCCTCGCCTCAAATTAAATTTCAACACTGATTCCTTCGGCGTACGTCGTACACACGAGAAATTGAAAATCAGAAGTGCTTATTGTCATTATCCGTGTACGCTTTGGTGCGCTTAATGGGCCGGACAGCGGAATTGGCAGATCGTGTTATGTAACGTCATAGCGTATTAAACTGCTCGCGCTTGCTTTTTCTTTAATATTTCGTATCATCTGCCTCAGAAACGTGTCACTGCACATTAGCTACAGTGATTATAAATACACGCTGCATCGTTTGTATGCAGACACTTTCGTTTGTATGCAGACACATTAAACACATGTTGTTATAGGAAAATAATCGACTACAGGGTGGCATGATGGAGCGTAGCTACTGTTAACACTCTGAAGTTGATTATTTTCCAATAACAGCACAGTTTTTATTCATCTTACACTGCAGCAATTAGCCAACGGTAACATCGTTGTTTATTTATTTATTTAAAAAACAACACGTGTAAGCGAGTATAAGCGAGTTCGCTACCCAGACCAACAATAAAAAACAACTCTTGATTAAACTCTTTCTTTTCTCGATTAGCTGCCTTCAGATAAATAATTTCCATAAATACATTTGATTGGATGAACCACAACAGAGGATCTGCTACAGAAGTCGAGCTGTTTTCACTTCTCTGAACAAGAGCCTTGTTTTTTTAACACGTTTATCGCTTCTGTTAGGTATTTTTTCAAGCGCTAGGTTCGATCTTTGCTCTTTTGAATCCACATCTGTACCTCTGTCTGCCAGTTGACTTATGTTATAACCACTATAGTCAATTTTTTTTGTTTATTAAAGAATGAGACGTTTCTAGTTACGTTTATAAACAGTCGTTTGTCCACCTCTAACATTTTTTTTTTCCTAAGTTAATAAAACAAACAAAAAAAATGCAGCTTGTCATGTTACCAATAAACCTCAAAACGTAAACTGTCCTGAAGATGTCAGAAAACTTTAACGCACCGACACTGGAGACTCCTTCTTTAAATGCTAAATAAACCTCTCTTCACCCTATCAGCTATTTCCAACCCGTTTATTTGGAGCATCCCTGCATAAGCTGTTACTATAGAAACGATAAGGTTAATGATTAACTTCTGTCCGACCAATCAGAACAGAGAATTTTCCATGTTTTTTTTTTTTTTTTGATTTAGCGTAAGTGGTTTTGAGGTTATTCTGAGAATAATAGCCCTTCGGATAGGACTAGCGATGACAGCCTGACCTTATATCGCTAAGCAGATGAGCTGGGTTGGTCCAGCCTCGGCGCTTATTAAGGAATGACAGCTACGAACACCGGAGACGTAGAGACTCGTCATTAGCGAAGCATCAGAGAAGATGTTCCTCTGATCTGACATGACAAGCACTGGAAAATCTTTCTCTCTCACCCTGCAGTCTTTCTCTCTCTCTTTCTCTCTCACACGCACACTAAAGAGAGCTAATCACGGTGTGAGGCGAAGATAAATAACCATCAGAAATATGGGCCTTAAAAACATGCAAGACCATCTACTTTACATCCCTAGTATAAAAGAACAAAGCCTTGTCTGTGTGTGTGAGTGTGTGTGTGTGTGTGAGAGAGAGTGTGTGTGTGTTTGGCATCTGAAAGAGGAACAAGAGGAACTCTGCCACTGGCGAGCAGGTGAAAGAGAAGATATCTGGTATCGCCGGCGTCTTTCAGAGCGGCTGCGTTATGATTATTACCAGCTGCGGTGCACTAAGAGCTGTGATTAATGACTCTTGAAGTGATGCGAACCCCCACGTCCTGCTTTAATGAATATCTCTGCGAGCAGGTAAAGCTAAAGCCCTGGCTAGCTTGGCACGGAGAAGAGCCTCTGCTTCCAGCTCCGACGTTACGTCCCTCAGAGAGTACTCGACTTAAAAAACAAAAAGAAATTCAGTAAGCCACAAAAGCACAAAGCACAATGGGAAGAATTTTTTGCTAGCTCAAACATTAGCGTGTGAACACGTTTGTATATTTTTAGTTCAGATGCTAATTATGAAATGAAAATGTGATCCCCCACCACCACCACCACGAGTCCAACACTAAAATACTGTACACGCTTGCTAATCAAATTGTTATCATTTATTCAGATTCTTTTGAACAATGTCCGGCTAGCATTAAATCTGTTGATACATTTTGTTTGTTTACCTCTCAAAGATTGCTAAGTTAATGGATAACAACAAAACCAAGCTAGCTAAAATGTGCATAAGTGTACTTTGTTACTATACTTAAGTATTTTTTTGGTGTAGCTTGCACTCTTACTTAGATAAATTTCCAAAAAAAAAAAAATGTACGTTTTAGTCGTTACACTTTTATTTAGAGAAAAATCTCAACGGTTTCTTCTTCTCTTATCCAGCCAATGACTGTACGCTATACGTCAATTAAATGTACTCAGTTTAGCATGTAGAAAAAAACTATCAAGAATTTGCATTGCTGTGACTTTCTCATACTATGCATTGTAGTTAGCGCTATAGCTATCCGTGTGCAGTTTAACATTAATAATCCACCAGACTGCAGTGTGGAACTTGAGGATGAGAGCCCCTAAACCTACCTCTGTAAAATATTTCATTAAAAAAAGACTCTAATAAAATCCTTTGCCTCCATAGAAGGTGTGAAGTCCATCTAATCTGAAAAAGCTGAGGTAAGTTAAGCTAATTTTCTAACATGAACTAGCTATATGTACCCAAATTAGCCTGTTTTCTTTGCTACTGTCAGGTTAGACTAGCATTGATTCCAGTAGCTAACATAAATTAGCTAGGCAATTAGCAAGTCAAATTGTAGCTAATGGTAAATATTCATTATTTGTAGGATATTTTACTTCTGACTGATTTGTTAGCAAACGATGTAGCGCTAGTCACACATATGAACAGCAAACTTATAGAGACTGACTGATGTTTTCAGGCAAAAAAAACAGAATTGTTGCTTTAAAAAATCTGAAAAAAATGGATCATTTTTGTTTGTTTGCTGTTTTTTTTCCCTCAAAATCTATTGCAGTTCTCGTTTTTTCTATAACACTTCTCTCTATGAATTTTTAGCCTCAGAGTAAATGTACTTCTGCTACAACAACAACAACAAGGCCACGTTGTTTTTGTTGTAGCAGAAGTAAAGCGAAGGTAAACCAGGAAGTGTGAAAAGGACGCGGTAAAAACGTTGAATGAGGGGCGTGTAGCTGAAAAAATAGTCGTAAAACTCGTTCTATTATTGATCGGAAATAAACTCACTCAGAGTCGACTCACTTGGAAGCGGACCGAGACCACCTCGCTCACGTTTTGTTCCACACTCGATTCTGATTGCTTTGTTCTCACGTGCGTAGAGAACCTCACCACGGGCGAAAAACACACCAGGGTTCTATTTAAACAGACCCGAACAGCCACTTCTCTGAAAGAGATGTTTCAAATTTCTCTTTTCTTCCCCTTTCATTCCCCAGGGCCAAAGATGGTCACATATTGCACGCAGGCCACCGCTGTACCCTTAAACAGCTGTCCAACAAATTCACGCTTTCAATCTTATGCCAGATTCTGTCTGACCCGAAGCCGACTCTCAAACTCAATAAACACGGATGACACACTGATCAAGAGAATGTTTAACTGTTGCTTTTGGCTCCTCCGTGCAGCTTTTGATCCATTTCTCTGAAGGTCCTCGGGCGCTAGACTAAATATATACATTTTCTCATCATTTTAATTCTCTCTTCAGTCCTCGAATGAATGAAAATCCAGCGGCAGGGTGATTGATAGCCCTCGCAGCCAATTGGAACCCCGCTAGCCGCAAAATTGATTTCACTTAAACCAACAGTGGTGGCGAAGTTCTTCATTACACCAAATAATTCTTTCCATCTTCTGTTGCATACAGCGAGGACTTCTCCATCCATCGAGAGGCTGAAGGGTCCCAAACCAGATGTTGCACCGAAAGGTTTCATTTTTCATCATGAAACGAATCCTAGGCAAATTAAAAAAGATGCGCACATTGGCAAAAATCATTTCTCGGAGAACACTCCTCGGGAAGCTCGAGCGAGTTATGGTGTTATCATTCCATACTGACAGTACCTTATTATTTGGAGGATAGTTGGCTCGTGGATTGTGTTTCACTCCGTGTTCCGAAGCCCTGGACCTGCTGTGCCCACTCATAACCAAGTGACTTTTAGGACTTCATAAGTTTTTCCCAGGAAAAGCCACAAGATTTAAGCTGTAATATTAGACAATGTCTTTATAGAAGCCAGATCTTCCATGTCATGAGGTATGACTCAGACGATTTTTGGGATTGGAAGAGTATCCTTCTTTCTGAGTGCACTCTTAGGTTAAGGATAAAAAAAAACTTTCACAGCGCCGTTGAATTCTGGATTCTGATTGGTCACAAGGTGTTGATCATTTCTATAGTAAGTTGTTTGGAAGGTATGCCACAACATTTCCACTCCGCATTTACTATCCCTGATTGTTTTGGGGTTTAAAGCAACACAAGCTATTGTGTTTTTAAAGTGAAAAAAAAACCTGTCTTGGAGAGTCCTGAATGAGGAGCTCGGAAAATCTAATTAAGCAGGTACGTAACCCGACTCTGAATATGTGTAACTTTCCCTGTATAACTTTTGGACTTAAATTGCCAATTCTGAACAATTAATAAAGAATTTTTGAATTTGAATCTTTATTGAGAATTTTTTATTGACATTTTGATGTACTATGTTTTTAGTATTTTTTCCAGACTCGGGCTTGCAGACTCTTATGATGCTATTACAAAAGCACGGTTAACCTCAAGCGGCAGTCATACATGAGCATAAAGTGAGGAATTCAGAAAGAGTTGCTAGCCACAGCCGCTAGGAGAAATCAAATCAGTCGATTCCTGGTGGTAAATTTGTCACTTACGGTAATACAGTCACCTGGTTATTTAATCCTGATGTTGATAGGGATGAAAAATCAACTTCTGCATAGCAATTAATATATACAATACGGAAATGGGATTTGGCAGATCATCATCATAACTGACAAGTAAATCTTGATGTTCAGAGAACGGTACCATGAATAGAGAGAATTCCAGGATAGGAGTTTGATTGAATTTGACTTTGTGTTAACCCCAATGGCCCCATGAATGCACTGTGCTACTTGCCCTAGGACAAACTGACAAGCTTTCTATAAAAACCAGCTCCACTGTGGAATTTCGCCTGCACTTTGAACAAACTGGCTGGAAAAAAGAAAACATCGCGAGTGTACAGATGTCAGTGAACAGTATGCAAAGGTATTACCCTGGTCTATTTGATCTGACATTAAACATAGCAGGTCTACTTCTGCACTGCACAAAATGGAGAACTTGATCTCCCCATTCACCGACCTCAACAAATATTAAAGCCTTTCTCCTCCTTTCGCAATAACAGTATCAATATGGATGCTGATATGTTGTTTTTATTGATGTGTTTGATTTAAGAAAATTGAAAGCATGTTCCAGGGATTGAGCAACTGCGATTCCAGGCGGGGAGTTCTCACTGCTGCGGCTTTACCCTGTCATGTACTCGCTCTCTTTTAGCCGTTTCTGTTTCACCAATATTCCATTTACAAATATATATACTGTATGTATATATATATATATATATATATATATATATATATATATATATATATATATATATATATATATGTGTGTGTGTGTGTGTGTGTGTTTGTATTTACATTTTAAACCCAGATGAAGTCCTTCACAACATCCTATTTGCATGTTTCAGATAAATAACATATTAATAAAACCTGCATTTACCTTAAAATATAATCATTTAAATGTGTCAAAAGTATTATTTTTGCAATAATGTCTGAATTTAACATCTCATGCTCAAAACCTCCTTTTCTCATGAACTCATTCACCCCATCTGAAATATTGCACAATTTGTTAATTCTATGCTAAAAAGAACTCAACCTTGTCACTTTCAACCCATTTGAGGGCAAAATGTCAGTAAAGAAACCTTGTAAAAATGAGATGAAATGAAACACGTTACCACGTTTTAATAATTAAATGCATGATTTCCTAAAATGTTGAAAAAAAAATTGTTTTTACCATTTTGAGACTAGATGGCACATCAATCCTGAATTCACTCTGAAACTTCCACTTCTAGCTAGTTTTCTTTCTCTAGATACAGTATTTAGTTTGTATTGTATCATTATACTAAATATCCGTGTATTAACGTAATATAAAGTTCAAATTCTATTGTTGGTACATTTTAGAATTGATGTATGATGATGTATAATTTATGTGGTTATAAATTAAGTCATTGTTTCTATGTGACGTTTTTGTGTATCAAGTTATGCAAGACTTGGCAAATCTTAACAGAAATGCCCACTATAACTTCCTTCTTATTTCTGAGAAACATTCATTTCAATGGCAAGGATTGTTAATGAGTGTAACATTGTGTACGAACAAGCAAGTTTAGCTAGCTAACACAAAATGTTTCCTGGCTACAATGACCAAACAGGTGAGCAAACATTGATCAAAGTTTTTATTTTTTGTTAATGTTAAAAAAATTGATTAATTGGAGGCTTAACATACTTCATAAAGTGTAGCCTAATGTTATGCTAGGTATAACTTTTTGTAGCTTGCTTGACGACAATCAAATGTTGCTTAGCTGTGTGTCATTTATGTCCAATGGGGACAATTTCTCTGGCCATACAGAGGTAGGGGTAACAATTATGTCATTTTCTGTGGATACCGATTAGTATTTAGCCACACCCTCAATTGCCACCCCAATAAATTTGTGGCCACTGGCCACACACCTGATTATGGCATGAATTCAATTTGGCTAAGAAGCGTATTATATTGTGGATTTGATCTCCAAAACCATTTTATTCCCATTGTCATGTCATCATTTGGCCTGACAAGCAAGTATTAAAAATATACCTCATAATATCCAATCCTCTCATGGGTCCAAAGTATGAAATTCTGCACTGGATAACAAAAGAATGACATCACAGAGCCAAGTAATATCATGTTATTAATGGTTCCTTCGTTGTATCTGTAGGCAGAGGTTCCTGTTAGGTAACCGAACTTCTCCCAGCATCCCTCAAGATTAGATTAATACCAGAATGTGACTGTTTGACAGACTCCTTCTTCCAGTTATGGATGAGGTTATTTACATGGTGCATGATGAAATCCTGGAGATGAATGTCCTACTACACATGTGGCTGATGTTGTAAAAGAAATCATTGGCTCATTGACTAATCGAATGTGCAAGGAGGCATCGTTTTGCCCCTTCACAGAAAGAAAAGAAGAGGGAAAGTGAAAGCTGTTTGGTGGTTGCAGACATCTGAACTTTGGCTGAACCCCTTTTAGGATGCTGCACGGGGATGATGCGTTCGGGTTCAAATCTGAGCGGCTGACATCAGGCCGATGGAAAGACATGATATCTTATTTTCCTGAGCCAGGCTGACACAAATTCCACCCCATTATTATTCTCTCATGGCTGCAAAAAAAGGAGTTGTGCTGTGGAATGGAGGCACTTCATAAGCAGATGTGGGCAAGGATGGCTTTTGCTTTTCATTTGGATAATTTGTTTATCCTGATGGGGTGAATGAAGATGTTCTGGGAAGGGGAGTCTGAAGGAAAGTATGACACTCCAGAGTCATCAAATTAAGCAAAAAGAACTCGTAAGCATGTGTATACAATTGAATCTGTCAATCTGAAATATAAGACATATGGACATGAGAGTTTATAGCAAAAAAAAAAGGTTGATCGAATGTAAAGTTCTTCATGCTGTACACAACATTCACAATGGCAAGAGTGCTTGTCTTCTTGCTGGTTTGCCATTGATACTAATTCATTTCCAGTAACCACTTTATCCCAGTCAGGGTTGCTGTGGATCTGGAACCTATCCCAGGAACACTGGGGGCAAGGCTGGAAAACACCTTGGATGAGGCACCAGTCCCTCAGTCACTATTTTAACCTGGTCAGAGTCATGGGGAATCTGGAGCCTAGCCCAAGAACACTAGGCACAAGGTGGGCATCACAGGGCACTATTCATATACATCACATCTAGGATCGATTTAGAGTCATTAATCAACATACCTGCATGTTTCTGGGAGAAAACCTGGGAACCTTGAGGAAAATCATAGGGAGAACATGTGATCCTCTTTACAGACCCTTCACCCTAACCCAAGCTCAGGACAGAACTACGGTCCATGGAGCTGTTGTGGCAATGCCACCCCCAACAGTGCCCCCAAAATTTGAACAAAAGTTCCTTTTGTGAAGCTTGGGATGAGATTGGAGGCCTGATCATTTCTGTACTGGGCAGGAATAGCTAAGTGTAATTATTCAAAATGAGCCAGTCACAAGTTTCATAACATACTGTATGCTCATGCTAGTACAAATAGGTCAGGGTCTAAAATTACTATCAAGCTGTTTGAGAGCAGTTAGTATGAGTTAGTACAGCTACAAAAATGGTCAAAGTGGTAGGTCTTCAGTCTTTGTGGCTCAGGTTCCTTCATTCAGGAAGGTTCATTCCACCTTCATTGGCAGTCTTGACGGATGTCTTCCTTGTATCTTCACTGATGGTGGGCCGACTCGAGCTATGCTAAAGGCTCAGAGGAAGCATGGCTCAGGGTGGGGTTTGATTAGTACTTTCAGGTAGACTCAAAAAGGCATCCACCTTTGGCTTTATATGTAAGCATCAGTGTTTTGAATGTGATTCAGGCAGCAACAGGAAGGCAGTGGAGGGAGGATAGCACTGGGGTGGTGTGTGAGAACTTGGGAAACCGTCCAGTTGTCGTGCAGGGGAAGAACTTCCAGGAGCAGGGTGCAGTAGTCCAGTCTCCAGATGACCAGGGATTAAAGAAGCACCTGAGTAGCCGAGTCTAGTTAACAATACAAATCGAGTCAGGTAGTTGGTTGTCCAGAACTATCCCAAGGTTATGTGTGTTGTCAAAAAAAAGAAAACAGTTGCATCATTTAAAAGATTAGAATAGTTAAATTTTCTGCTGAAATGGATTAGTGAGGACTTTTCAGGCTACACTGATTCCATAACCAGAACCAAATATGATTCCACTCAATCCCCAAACCCAACATCCCTAGAAAGGACAACAAGGCAAGTGAGGTTTTGCAAATTACTGAAAATTAGCATAACTGCCATGTTCCATTCATCAGAGGAGGACTTTAATGATTTCTGCTCACCCCCTTTCTCCTAGCTTGGCTGTGTTCGAGAGCCAGCGGTGAACCCCATGCAGGTCGAGGCAGCTTGTTCGGATTGATATTGCTCACAGTGTAATGCAGAGCAGATTTGCAGAAGAGAGCTCATCGCAATTTCCTTTCATGCTCATCGTCCTCCTCTGAAGGCTCTCTAAAAACATGCATAAGGAGACCAGATGCAAACAAAAACCCGTGGTTACATATGAGTACACATCCTATGGCTGCAGTTGACAGTTAATCTCACACTTGGCCAAATGGATCTTGATGCTCTAGCTCTAGCGAATGGCTGGTGTCTCTTCAGCACCTTGTTCGGGTATGTTCGGATGGTGGGAATGTTTGCTCTACTAAGCTGTAAATCTAGGAACAGCCATCCCCTAGAATAAAAAAAAAGCAGAATGTGTCTGAAGGCAGTTTAAGAGGCAAGACTCATGAGTTAAAATGGACAATGATGTGTAAAATCCTAGTGACTAGCCACATTAGATCATATTGTACAAACTTTCGCAAGGCAAAAGTACATTGTTAGGGCATACCATCCCTTTAAGATAAGTTCATAAGGTGGTGGTGTAGTGGAACGGGCAGTCTGGTGAAGAGATCAGGAAACACCATGACATTCCAGTCTTTCATAGGCTGGAATCAGTGCAGTGGTCAAATCGGCTCCAGCGCACGCTTGTATGCCAGAAGGCATCTGTTACTGATCTGTGTGGTTGGTAAGCGATTCCTCATAAACATCCCTCACCAGTTCATTAGCAGGGTGTGTGTATGTGTGTGTGTCTGTGTGTGTAGTGTTGATAATCTGCCCTGATGAATGCTGTGTGGTAGTACCCTGCACAGTTCCTCTGTCTCCGAGACTCTCTGCCTGGGAATTACACTACAGGCAATAAATATTTCAGAAGACAGTGAACAATACGGCACTCTTCGCAGTCCGGTCTGAAATACCAACCAGTAATTCCACCAAATAACAGTTCAGAAAGCCAACACAATACAAACCTAGTTTATTTTTAAAATACTAAAATGGCTATACTCATACTCATTCTCTAGTTTATTACTTCCTGCAACTGTGTGTGGGTGTGTGTGTGTGTGTGTGTGTGTGTATGTGTGTGTTTGTGTGTTTGTGTGTGTGTGTGTGTTTGTGTGTGTGTGCGTGTGAAAAAAAAAAAAATTGACATCTGTGTTCTCAGTCATGATATCATCAAGGTCTTTTCCGTACAGCCCTATAAAACGGTTTTGTCTGTTCTGCTATGTTAAGCAATTTGGGACAGATTGGTTAACAAGCCAAAAAAATTCCATGGGCCTGATTTTGAATTTGGCCGCAGATCCGTACAGACGGTGAGAGTTTCAGGCCTGTCTGTAAGCAGATATCGCGCTGTCATGAAAAAAATATAATATTGCATACAGCATTTCAAGGGATTATAGCCTCGGATGTCAAAAGTTACAATCCTGATAATCAGTGAAGATTTAATGTTTAGACCCCCTGAGATCATCTCCTCAGAGTTCATTTTTAGAAAATTTATTTATTTATTTATATATTGTATATTATTATTTTTTATTTGTTTGTATATATACTATATATTTCTATATTAGTGTTTGCGCATGAAGGGATTTTGTACAAAATGCCATGTTTTTTTTTTCTAGAAACGTTGTGTACTTTACATAAATAATTGCTAATTGCACTTTTACTTGAACAAAATTGAGAATTTGATCAGTACTTTAGTACATATTTGTACTAAAAAGAAAACGCACACACAAATACAAACAATGACTAAAACTGTAAATGCTAACATATGCTTATAGGAGAAAACAGTTCATGTGCATTTCTCATGTCTGTACTTACTTACTTACTTAATTTGTCCCTGATCTTTCTGCAGAAGTTTCTGATTTGTATAAAATTAGGATTAGAATCAAAGTCTGCAGAAAGGTTTCAGACTTTCAGGAAGTGCTGTCTTGCCAAAGATGGCATTATATCTTAGATCAGGCTACATCAATAATTCCCAGCGCTAATCCTCTGGATTTAAAGCCCTACAAAGTGTTGAATTGAGACGAGCTTGTTAGATGCTTAAGCTTCCAACCTGATCTCATACAAAATAAGAGTCATTTTATGAACTGGTCCATCCTTAAATCGTATAATATGTTACACAGATTTATTATTTTTGCAGTGATTTATTTACATTTGTTGTTAACAGTGTAGCCTTAAATAGCAGGAAAGCTGGAAATTGAATGAAATGTGGTTTGACGCGTTATTTGCTGTGGTTTTGCAGCTTTTAACTGCGGTAATAAAATAAAACAGCCTAAATATAGCGATGTCCTGGAACAGCTCTTGAGTTAACTATGGAAAAGATGATTAGTCGACTGATTAACAGTACTCATGGACGAACTTTTGAATAGTGAAAATTGTAACGATTTGGATCGAAAGGCAATGACTGAAATGAAGCCAGGCCAAGAATCCTAAATTGATTATTATCGCGAAAGTACAAACAACTGGTGTGTAAAAATAGTTCATATTTTTAAACTGATAATGTGTGTAAACAGGCTAGCAGGGTGATTTGCTTCATAACATTTTAAATAGTCCTTCTCTATGTCATCATGATTTGGAAGTTAACGTTAGGCCAATCAAACATTCTGAACCAAACTGGTCAGAATCGTATTATACCATAGCATGTTCGGTAATATCATCAAAATACGAATTCTTGCCTTAAGAATCGCGTTCGTCTGGTATCATAACAGATTGATAGCAGACAGTTTGGTCAAATATTGAATCGTTGTCTTATGAATTGAAATCGTATCGTATCGTTGCAGACTCAAGAGTATCGTCAAATATCGAATCGTCGAATCATTGCCTTATGAATCAAAATCGTATAATAGAAATTCAGTGTATTCAGTGTATATGATTCAGTGTATACGATTCAGTCATATCATATGATAGCAGATTTGGTCGTACCGTCAAATATCGAATTGTTGCCTTATGGACTGAAGTCGTATCGTAGCAGGTTCGGTGGTCAAAACATTGCCTTAAGAATCTAAATCGCATTGTATTGTGGGGAAGCCTGAGGTTTACACCCCTAATAACAACAGTAAAAAAGCTGTCTGACTGTCTACCACCAACGTTTGCAGCTCAGACCCGAAGAGTAGCTTTAGATTTTGTCTTTCATATCTGAGCAGGAATCAGTTCTATAAAGAGACACCCTGCAGTTAATCCTATAGCAGTGCTTCTATTCAAATGTTTTTTACTTCACTTGAGTAAGTTGAGACTGCCGTTATCTCTCTCTCTCTCTCTCTCTCTCTCTCTGTCTCTCTCTCTTGTTATAAGGAAGTCATGACTCCTAAATGATGAGGCAAAGAAATTGTTGATCTTTCAGAGTTTTTTTTTATTTATATAGATGTGCCTCGGGGAATTCTGATAATGGATGTGTTGCCCGAAGCAGCGAGCACGGCTCGATGTACAGGCTCGCTATTAAAAACTGAAAGGCTCATATTTTCACTATCAATGAGGCTGAACGTCAGCTCGTGTCTGGTAAGCAGAATGTGGATTCCAAATGAAAATCATAAATTTCTACAACTTAGCATTTTACGGTCGCGTCCGTTTCTGACGTAAACACTTTCTTGGTGACATTGCACATCATTTATTGCTCATCGGTATTACAGCTTAAAAAAAAAAAGAAGATTTACAACCGTGTAACTAGTAATGTAATTATAAGCCCTTTTAGAGACAAAATATACGGTTATATAACTCGCCACAACTTTCCATATGTTACTCTATAGGACAGAGTGTGTCCTTACTCCCAGCTAGTTATCAGCTTCTTACATATGGTTCAACTTTGCACCCTCTCTTCTGTGGGGCCCGAATGCTAACACACACACACTCACACACACACACACACACACACACACACATACACACACACCTGGGTTTCATTACTACGCTAAGCCATCCATCGCAGTAGTGCAAGATAGGGCTATCTCAATCAGCCGAAACACTGGTAGCCGGAGAGTAAACACACAAGGCTCCACTGGAAAGAGAGAATTCCGAGTGTGTACCGCAAAAACCAGCAGCTTCATGTTGAGCGCTAACACTGCAGCGGAGCTTAGCTCAGGATTTAAAGCCTGATGTTCTCATGCCCACTGTGGTATTATGCCATGTAAATATGTAAATATGACGTTTTATTTAAAGAGACGTTTCACCACAAACAGCACTACGTCTAGACGGCTTTTATTATTTCAGAAAACAGCATATGTCAGCAATTTTCTAACTTAAATTATGGGGTTATTTTATTAAAAAAAAAGGCTGATTTTACACTTTAATAGATATTACAATTTATAGTCAAATATAAATCATTTCCACCGTTTTACGGTAAAGCTATTGAGTAGAATCAAAACGATCGTTCGCATACTTGTGTTAACGTTTATACAGAATCATTTAATATTTACATTTAAGTGATAGTAATGTAATGCCAGGTTCTTAAAGGAGGAAAAATGTGTTATTTAACAAAGTAATCATTGATCAGGTAAGATTTTATTTAGCATTTCTGGAAGGAGTCTCCAGTGTTAGTGAGGTAAAGCTGTAACTTTAAAGTTTTTCACCATGTAATAGTCTTTAGGACGAAGAACGTCGCACTCTGTGATGGAACGACTGTTCGTACCTGCGGGAAAGTAAACGATAACTTGTTCTGAGGACTTTGAATATAACTATAAATGGATAAAAAGTATGGCATGTTCTTTCATAAATAAAATATTGTAATCGCTGTGGTATAAGAAGAATAAAAATACTTGTTGTAGGAAAATAATCAACTTTTTGGTGGTAACAGTAAAATAAATAGTGGTTTATTCTTTTCATGAGGAATTAATGATCAGGTAACAGTCAATTAATTATAATTATTGTTATACATTTTGTATCAGTGTATCAATTTTTGATTATAAAGTTAAATACTTAAAAGTATAATAATAAAATGTTGTTTTAATTAGTATTTAATACTTTAATACTGTCTTTTCAAGGCAGATGTTTTATGTACTCTATAATAGCAATTAATAAAATAGCATTTTTGAACATATTGTTACGTAGGTTTTTTTTTTTTTACATTTTTCTGCAACTGATTGTAAATAATGAATTACTAAATTTTTTATTCTTATTTTTTTTTAATAATTTACATTTTTTTTATAACAGTTACTTTTTATCTTGTTTTTCTTAATGTAATTCCTATGCAATGTAATAGTTAAAAGAGTGAAAAATTTTAGTCTGGACCCATTAGCAGTTTAAAGGGTTGGAAAAAAACATATCGTATATAATCATATCCACAGAATGTAAAGTTATAGTATAAAGCTTTTGAGAAGTAGTCCGTTGCTGATCATGTCATCAGATCATACCATGTGTGCCAAACTAAAACCATCCCGACCGTACCAAAACACTTTCATACTACTAAACCCCCCAGCTAAACCCTCACACACACACACATACACATACACACACAGGTTGTGTCAATCACAGCAGGGCCATCATCATTTGTAGTGCTGCTTCATGCTTCATCCCCACTTGACCCTGATGACCCCTAAGAGGTCCCACAAGGCCGCACTCCTGGGTCCTAGGTAAATTTTCCCCATGCTCTTAGCGAGGGGTCAGTCAGAGGATCAGGGACTTTCAGTCCCCGTCTGAAGCGAGTGTTACGGCTTATCGTGGGATTAAGTTCTTTTGGGTAATTGGTGGTATTGGGAAGGTGAAATTGGCTTTGGGTTACCAATTGGTCCGTGTAATCCTGGTCCACTTTTGGGACAATGTGGAAAAATATTCAATCCTAACTTTTCTTATGTAGTGAAACATGTACAAGAGTGGAATCTTCCAGCTTGTAAACGTTGTGAGAGCAGTATTTGGAAATACTGTGTGTCCAATATAATTATCCTGTCAGCCAATCATGTGGCAGGAACATGACAAATAAACTCATGTTTATCGAACATCAGGAAGAGGAAAAACATCTCAGTGATCTCCGTGATTGCAGTGATCTCAGTAATTGCAGTGATCTCAGTAATCGCAGTGATCTCAGTAATCGCAGTGATCTCAGTAATCTCAGTGATCGCAGTGATCTCAGTGATCTCAGTGATCGCAGTGATCTCTGTGATCTCAGTAATCGCAGTGATCTCTGTGATCTCAGTAATCGCAGTGATCTCAGTGATCTCAGTGATCGCAGTGATCTCAGTGATCTCAGTGATCGCAGTGATCTCAGTGACCTCCTTAATCGCAGTGATCTCAGTAATCTCAGTAATCGCAGTGATCTCAGTAATCTCAGTAATCGCAGTGATCTCAGTAATCTCAGTAATCGCAGTGATCTCAGTGGTCTCAGTGATCTCAGTGATCTTAGTAATCGCAGTGATCTCAGTGATCTCAGTAATCGCAGTGATCTCTGTGATCTCAGTAATCGCAGTGATCTCTGTGATCTCAGTAATCGCAGTGATCTCAGTAATCTCAGTGATCTCAGTGATCGCAGTAATCGCAGTGATCTCAGTGGCTGTGGTATGGTTATTGGTGTCTGGTTTCAGAAACTGCTCCCAAACTGCCCAGTTCTGCAAGAGGGAATGCGTTGTTGATGAAAGTGAGTCAGAGGAGAATGACCAGAATGAATCAGAACCTTCCTTTCAGAATGATTCGAGCTGAAAGGAAGGGCTACAGTAGTTCAAATAACCACAGTTTACAACCGTGGTGAGTAGAAAAGCATCTCAACGCACCAAAACTAAAGGTGAGTGAGTGACAACAGCAGAAGACCACATCAGGTTCCACTCCTGTCAGTCAAGAACAAGGATGCTAATCTGCGTGATGCTAATCTGCTAAATGTAACATCTTTTCTTCTATGCTAACACTGGTGGTTGATTGTCCCACCAACCAGCTGCCATGTTTGTAATAAATAAAGTTTATTTTATGAATTACTACTGAATTCTCTTATCTGTACCTGCCTCTCATTACTTCTCAGGTGGCTGATACTATTACACGACCAGGTACGAGAATCATTCCATATATGGAAAAAGGGAAAACGTGGACACTCTGTGTCTAAGAATGGAAAAATTTCACACTTCCCACAATCCAGATGATTTTTGGCCGAGCCGCGACTGAAAGCAAGGCTACTGGCTGAGAAATGCTCCCTATAGGTTAAACCGATGCAGATGTATCTTCATACCACACACACACACACACACACACACACACACACACAAAGAACACAAGTGTTCTTTACACCCCTTTTCACACACTTTACTCAGACTTTAGTCATTCATACCTCTATTTTTTTGCAAACACACACACTTATCAGGACAAAGTTGAGTTTTGCAGAAAGTCTGTTGTATGTCATTTCAATAGAATTGTAGATTTCTGGATATAAACACTGTGTCACGCTGCTGTAGGAAAATAATCAACAACCAGGTGGTGTGATGAAGCAGAGTTACTGGAAGCATCCACTAGTTGATTATTTTCCAATAACAGCACATCCTGAGGTGTTTTATCCCTCTAATTTGCAAACAATTACATTTTTATGTCGCAGTGATGATGTGCAATGATATTGTGCGATGATGTATCATTGATGTTGTGCAGTAATGTTGGGCAATGATGGGTGGTGATGTTGTGCGATGATGTTGTGAGGTAATGGTGTGCATTATAATGTTGTGCAACGATGCCATGCGATTATGTTGTTCAGTGATGTTGTGCGGTGATGTTGTGCGATGATGATGTGTGGTGATGTTGTGCAGTGATGTTGTGCAGTGATGTTGTGCAGTGATGTGTGATGATGTTGTGTAGTGATGTTGTGCGATGATGTTGTGAGATGATGTCGTTCGATGATGATGTGCGTTGATGTTGTACGGCGATGTTGTGAGATGATGTTGTGCGATGATGATGTGCAAGTGATGTTGTGCGATGATGTTGTCCGGCGATGTTGTGCGATGATGATGTGCGTTGATGTTGTACGGCGATGTTGTGAGATGATGTTGTGCGATGATGATGTGCGTTGATGTTTTACGGCGATGTTGTGAGATGATGTTGTGCGATGATGATGTGCGTTGATGTTTTACGGCGATGTTGTGCAGTGATGTTGTCCGGCGATGTTGTGAGATGATGTTGTGCGATGCTGTTGTGCAGTGATGTTGTGCGATGATGATGTGCGTTGATGTTTTACGGCGATGTTGTGCAGTGATGTTGTCCGGCGATGTTGTGAGATGATGTTGTGCGATGCTGTCGTGCAGTGATGTTGTGCGATGATGTTGTGAGATGATGTTGTATGCCGATGTTGTGAGATGATGTTGTACGGTGATGTTGTGAGATGATGTTGTGCGATGATGATGTGCGTTAATGTTGTACGGCGATGTTGTGCGATGATGTTGTGCGATGATGATGCACGCTGTAGAGAGTGAACACGGTGTTACAGTTCCAGTTTGATGAAGAGACACGGTCAGTGGAGAACTTTCAGGAATCAGTTCATTTGGGAGAAACAACAACAAAAGAAACTTTTTTTCCGTCTCAAACTTGTGACAACGCTACACACTTCTTTATTGGATATTTCCTGTGTAGAGCGCTGCAGGCGTTCTGAGCGAACACACACTCTTTAGTTCATCATGACTGGGTAAAGTTGTTTTTTTTGGGAAATGATGCGAGCTGCGTTCACATCTGGCGGGGAGTTTAGGAACGCCTCCGAGCCCGAGCCAGTGTCTCTGAACAGCTGTGTTTCCAGACCCCACATTGTTTTGTTGCTTTGCATTGATTTTTTTTTTCTTTTTTTTTTTCTTTTTTCCCCCTCACCATTTCCCACGTCTGCGCTTTGATCCCTCCGGGATTATCTCAGAGAGATTCTCAGGGAAGTGTGCGCACCTCCTAATCAACTCTCAGGACGCCGCACTGGCACTTTTTAATCTTCTTATTAAACAGACGTATAGATTTACACTGAGCTCCGTGTGCAGTTATTCACAACATTAATGTTTCAGCCGGGAGAATCCGGGACTGGCTACCTGCGTCTGTCTCCAAACACACTGAGGGAAATATACTGCAAACACACACACACACACACTCAAAAATGATATTTATTCAACTTAAAAAAAGAAAGAAACAAACAACCAAACAAACAAAGAGATAAGTGAGTGAGAGAAAGAAAGAAAGAAAGAAACAAACAAACAAATGAGTAAGTGAGAAAGAAAGAAAGAAAGAAAGAAAGAAAGAAAGAAAGAAAGAGATAAGTGAGTGAGAGAAGGAAAGAAACAAACAAACAAACAAATGAGTGAGTGAGTGAAAAAGAAAGAAAGAAAGAGATAAGTAAGTGAGTGAGAAAGAAAGAAAGAAAGAAACAACCAAACAAACAAAGAGATAAGTGAGTGAGACAGAAAGAAAGAAAGAAAGAGATAAGTGAGTGAGTGAAAGAAACAAACAAACAAACAAACAAATGAGTGTGTGAGAAAGAAAGAAACAAACAAACAAAGAAACAAAGAGATAAGTGAGTAAGAAGGAAAGAAAGAATCTAACTAACAAACAAATAAAGAGATATTTGAGTGAGAAAGAAAGAAAGAAAACAAAGAGATAAGTGAGTGAAAGAAAGAAAGAAAGAAAGAAAGAAAGAAAGAAGCTATTAAACAATCTAACTAACAAATAGAGATAAATGAGTGCATGAGAAACAAACAAACAAACAAACAGAGATAAGTGAGTGAGAGAAAGAAAGAAACAAACAAACAAACAAAGAAACAAAGAGATAAGTGAAGAAAGAAAGAAAGAAAGAAGCTATTAAACAATCTAACTAACAAATAGAGATAAATGAGTGAGTGAGAAACAAACAAACAAACAAACAAACAGAGATAAGTGAGTGAGAGAAAGAACGAAAGAACGAAAGAAGAAAGAAAGAAAGAAAGAAAGAAAGAAAGAAAGAAGAAAGAAGCTAATAAACAATCTAACTAATAGACAAACAGAGATAAGTGAGTGAGAGAAAGAAAGAAAGAAAGAAGCTAATAAACAATCTAACTAATAAACAAATAGAGATAAGTGAGTTAATGAGAAAGAAAGAAAGAAAGAAAGAATATATATATATATATAAACTGACTCAGCCAGTTGAACTCAGTGTGTGTTACAGAGATATCAGAAGCTCGTGATTCTCAAATCTAACAATAAAAAGTAGTAAATTTTTACAGATTGATCCTCCACAGTTAATCTCCAAACAGATTAAGACTTTAATAGCGAGTGATCAGAAGCCAGGAGTCGGTGTTCAGCAGATTAGCGAGGTCTGTCTTTCTCTCTCTCTCTCTCTCTCTCTCTCTCTCTCCCTCTCTCTCTCTCTCTGTCTCCCTCTCTCTCTCTCTCTCTCTCTCTCTCTCTCTCTGTCTCTCTCTCTCTCAGCGTTAATGACTCGGAGGCGGCGGTTAATGAGAGGACGATCGACCTGTTGCTTAATGTGTACGCTAATGGAAAAACGGCGCATTAGAGCGTGCGGAGCTCATAAATAAACCCGCCGCTATATGATCAGCTCATTACTGAAGAAGTGTGGAGCGTGCTTCATTAATCGATCCGTATAGATCCGACCAAGTTTGGGAAAAGAAAACACAAGGGAGGAACGTCGGGAAAAGAGGGAGGCTGTGGGCGCTAATCTAGAGCTAGCATTACTATAGCGGATTTGCCAGAAGTTTATTCATTACTAAAATGCGTAGAAAATCACGTACGCTGTAATATCGCATGCACTAGGGTTCGTCTAGCGTTTGTCTCATAACAGCACCTCCTGAAGTATTTTATTCTTTTTACGCCACAAGAATTTGCTAAAGATTGCAAGCTTTTATTTATTAAAGAGTGACACGGCATTTTTTTATCCATTTATAGTTACAAAGTCTACTAAACAAGTTATTTACGTTACAGCACCTCACCAGCCTCTTTTTTTAATTTCTCTTGAAGTTAATATGTTTAGTTTCTGTTCTAGGCTTCTAGTTCCTGTCCAGTCAGTGGTTTGTTATCTGATTGTGATCACCTGTTCTGTGTTACTCCTTGATTAGTTCGTCTGCGTATATCCAGCTGTTTCTTTGTTTTTCTTCATGAAGTCTTGTCGTGCATTTGTAAGTCCAAGCCTTCTGTTTCCACATCCATCGTCTATTTATCTTCTTTATTAATTATGTACTAATAAACGAGTTGTTTATTGTTTATTAATTGTGTATTGTTTGATGTGACCTTCTATGTTTCGGACTCTGATTTTTTTCTCTACTTTTTCTCTACTTACTGTTCGTTTTACATACTGGCACTGGACACTCCTTCCAAAAATGCTAAATAAATGCATTTCTTTCAAGAGGCTTCAACATAATGAAGATTTCAGTTTTTCTTTATGAAATAGATTTGTTTATTATTGGACTTATTCCACCGCTCTAAAAAAAATTATAATGGCCTTATGTAGCTTTTAAATATTTTTATAAATTACAATAAGTTTGTAAATGTAAATGTACGTATTTCTATTTAATGAGTTTTATATAAACCTGCCATTATTTACCCATTTACATTTTGTTGAACTTGCATATTTAACTTAAGGGGACATTCTGCCTTTAATTTAAACGTATTAATTTCCGAATTATTTTTTGAATGTATTAGAACATATTAGAGCACTTTCTTTTAAACCTGTGATTTATGTTGCGCTATCATCCAAGCTGTTGTTATAGAAAGCTAATCAAAACCTTCTGACCAATCAGATCAAGAATTTAACAGCACTGTGGTTTAAGCATTTTTAATGACCAGAGTCTGTCTTTTATTGCACCAACCTTCACGCATTTTGCGTAGGTAATTTGGCATTTTAACATGGAAGTATGCTGCTACTCCAAAATATGCTAAAGATTTGTCTTTTTTTCCCTTAAAAAACTCCACATGAGCCAAATGATATATGAATTTGGAAATATTGACAGTTGCGTAGGTGTTCTGAACTCACTGATATTAACGGATATAACTCCTGGAAGCCCCGTTCCTTCCCTAAATCTCACGTTAGTAATCTCAGTAGTCTCTATCTGAAAGATGCGTTCTCAATTTCACGTCACTGTAAAGGCTGAATGTTTTGGGTTCATTAACATGAAATAAAATCTATCAGTATGTGCTTGACTTAGTTATCATTAGTGACACATGTAGCTACCATCAGCTAGCTATATCTAGTAGGAAAGCAACAGGCTGAAAATGGCCAAAAAAAGCACTTTTATGGTAGAAAACCATCATAACTACATCATAACTAAGACAAGTGGCAGCTTTTCCCCCGAAATATCTGGTGGTTACTGTAAAACCCCTTATACTGTATATGCCCTTTCCAGGTTCTACCTTAAACAAGTGATTTGTAAAAGCACTATATTGAAACTGTACCTTCTTCCACTTTCCTCAGACCAGTATTTCAGCGTTTCAGTACGACATCAAACCCTTGGATGCACCACTAGCTACCACTCTCAAGGAATCTCTTGGATCCAAACAGAAAGAATCGGCTCAAATATCTTGTTTGCTGACAGGGCTATGGTCCAGAGAATATATTAACTTCAGCTGAAGATGTTTTGTTTTCATCACGTTATATATATTGTTCATATTTATTTTGTCCATGTTGACTTTTGTCTTTCCAATATCCAACAGTGTTCCTAGTATTTCAAAGGATTATTTCAAACAAGATCTTTTTAAATTTTATTAAATTTTAATGAACCAAGGTTTTTTTTTTTTCAACAATAGGCATGCTCTTGCAGGACTCTGGCTTTATTTAGTAATACAAAAATTTTTTTAAAGGTATTTTTATACCTTTTGATTTTAAACTGCACACTTGTTATGTTTTTTTTTTATGAACAGTGCTGTGTAATATAATATACTGCAATTAAAAGTGACAGTATTTCATAGGGTCATCTCCAACATTGTTCACAATGAGGTCCAAAACTTATATCAATATTTACATGAGGAAAGTTACACATATTCAGAGTCGGGTTATGCACGATTTTCTGGGTGCGCCGTTTAGATTATTCAAATCACTAGCATCTAGTTAGCACCTCCAAGCTTGCTTATTCTTTGAGTAGAAGCGTCCGAGACGGTGTTTTCAGTAGGGTCTAGACCACCACCTTTAAACGCAAACATTCACCTTTAAATCTGAAAAAAAAAACAGGGATAAAAAAGGCAGACTGTTTTTTTTCTTTGCTGTCAAATGTAATATGACGTCACATAAAAGATGATGATTTAAAAATAAAAAGACTAACACGCTGATATATAATTGAAAAGATGAGAGCATTGAAATAAAGATAATAGGAGTCTAATATTTTGTCAATATATTGCTAGCCTTATTTGTAATCATCACATTAATCACTAGTTTAATTTAACATTATGGCTTCCGCACTCAGCACATAGAATAGCACTTGATCCAGCACATCTTATTGTGTTGCATTTTATTTCTTTATATCACGCTCCGTCCATAATGAAGCCCCAAGATTCTACACGGAGGTCATGAACCTGTAAAGTGTGTGCAGGATATAGAAGATTTTATCATGCTTTTAATTGTTAATGTAATTTAATGCAGGTATTTAATGCTATTTTTTACTCTCCTGTTAACATTTGAAGGATAAGCTGACCTAGCGCTCATCTGCTACACTTACAGCTCACTTTCAGTTTATTTCAAACTTTATGCAAAAAAAAAAAAAACATTTATCAGTGTGATAAGCAGTGACTCAGATTAAGATGCTTCTCTTCTGATGTCATCAGAGAAACAAACAAACAAACAAAAAACAAATGAAAAAAGAGATACTGTAAGTGACAGAGTAAGAAAGACACAAACAAACAAACAAACAAGCAAACAAACAAACAAGCAAACAAAGAGATAAGTGACAGAGCAAGAAAGAAAGAAAGAAAGAAAGAGATATATATAAGAAAAAAACAAAAAAAGACACAAACAAGCAAACAATGGAAGGAAGAAAGAAAGAAAGAAATATGCATTAATTCTTTAATAAACAGAAAATTGTAACTGTTGGGAAATTACTGTGGTAGAAAGAAAGAAAGAAAACAAAGAAAGAAAGAAACAAAAAGATAATTAAGAAAGAAAGAAAGAAAGAAAGAAACTTTTTTTGTAGCGTTTAAAGGGACAATAATATGTATTGATGTATTTAATGAGTGTATTTAGAGCTAAAATTTGAATTTCAGCGTGATATATTTGTGGTTACATGAAAATGTCAGACAGCGGAGCTGCTCCTCACTGGAGCCAAAATCACGTGAGAAACACGTAACTCTCACGTAGCTTCTGAACAGAGCTTAAGTCCTGAGTGTTTACGGTCATTGGCTGATCGCTCACATGTTGTTTTCATTCCGTTCATTCTTTTCTTTATATTTTGTTATTGCGCAAAAAAATCGGTTTGATAACAAAGCTACTGTCTTTCATGTTAGCCGTCTACTTTGCATGTTTGGTATGTGTGTTTGTGTGTGTGTTTGTGTGTGTGTGTGTTTGTGTGTTTGTGTGTGTGTGTGTGTGTGTGTGTGTGTGTCTTTCGGATGTAAAACTGACACAGCTCCATCAGCTGCACATAATCACTGACATATGAAGGCCAGCTATGTCACGTTCAACAGAGCGTACGCCAAAACTTCTGCTTCTTCTGCTTCCAGATTTGTGGCTAATCATCAAAGGAGGCACATTTTTAAACACTCAGTGACCAACAGCATGGGAAAAAAATCCACATTCCTACTAATGAATTATGTAGTGGCATGCTGGCATGGGAAAATAATCAACAGTGGAGTTCCTCTTACTGCACCCAAGTGATTATTTTCCAGTAACAGCACGTCTTAAAGTGTTTTATTCCTCTTATACCACAACAAGTTTGCACTTTTTATCCATTTATAGTTACATTTAATGATCCAAGAAACAAGTAACTACTATAGAAGCTATAAACACTATAAGCTATAAACTCTTTTGACATTAATAAGACGGAAAAAACACAGATTACCGAGAAAACTTTTAGCGTCAACTCCGTCACAATGAAAACTTAAAGATGCAGCTGACGGTTACAAAGCGCTGACACTGGAGACTCCTTCCATAAATGTTGAAAAAAAAACATCTATTGACAGAAAATGTCACCAGATCAGAGAACATTTTTCAAATCTGTTTATGTGTAGCATCTGCTGTGTACACTGTCGCTATAGAAACAATAACGTATTGGATTAATGCGATTATACTCATTAACGTAAACATTATACATAATATGTAAATATTTCAGGTTTCAGGTGGTTGAGTGCACAATATAATAAATTAATTGAAGAAAGAAAGAAAGAAAGAAAGAAACACAAACAAACAAGCAAAGAAACAAACAAAGAAAGACAATTATTGACAGAGTAAGAAAGAAAGAAACAAACAATAAACAAACAAACAAATAGAGATTAGTGACAAACAAACAAACAAACAAACAAACAAAGAGATTAGTGACAGTGTAAGAAACAAACAAACAAACAAACAAACAGATTAGTGATAGAGAAAGAAAGAAATGAACAAATAAACAAAGAGATTAGTGACAGAGTAAGAAAGAAAGAAAGAAAGAAAGAAAGACAAACAAGCAAATAAACAAACAAAAAAAGAAAACACAAAGAAACAAAGAAAGACAATTAGTGACAGCAAGAAAGAAAGAAAGAAAGAAAGAAAGAAAGACTTTTAGTTAAGTGAGCATGTCCTCATTATGTCCTCACGGCATTTAGGTTTATAAGCTGGTGTAAAATGAGCGTGTGACGTGTGTGAGATAGCTGGTGGGCCTGATCTGAGCAGCAGCTGTGTGTGTGTGTGTGTGTGTGTGTGTGTGTGTTGTCTGGGACTGCTGGATTTAAAAACACAATGCTGAGCATTTCACTGGCAGCAGCTCTCCACTCCGCCTCTGTCTCAGGAGCCTGAACTATTTCAAAGCTGCTGATGGATGAATATTTTACAGCTTTTTTCATGCATTATAACTGACGCCACAATAACTTTTATTGATGGGATTCATTATGAAGTAGACGTCACTGTTTTTATGAAGTCCAGGATGCTGTAAAAGCTTTAAAACTAATGTTATGATTTATTCAGTTCTTAGATCTGTTCATCGCAATGAAAACTTAACTCAAACAGTTAGCATTTTTATTTTTGTATGAAGAATGAAAGAAAGAAACAAAGAAACAAAGCAAAAAGATATGACAGTAAGAAAGAAAGAAAGAAACAAACAAACAAACAAACAAAAAGATATATGACAGAAACAAACAAACAAAAAGATATATGAGAGAAAGAAGCAAACAAACAAAAAGATATGACAGAAAGAAAAGAGATGAAAGAAACAAACAAACAAACAAACAAAAAGATATATGACAGAAACAAACAAACAAAAAGATATATGAGAGAAAGAAACAAACAAACAAACAAAAAGATATGACAGAAAGAAAAGAGATGAAACAAACAAAAAACAAACAAACAAAAAGATATATGACAGAAAGAAAGAAAGAAAGAAAGAAACAATTATCAAAGGAACTAAGCAAACATACAATGACAGAGTAAAACAAAGAAAGAAAGAGTGAGAGAAAAAATTAATTTTTAATTTGTTAAAAAAAACCTGACATTAAACATACATCCTACTTGAGTACTGAACTTAAACTGCATTACTTACAGCATAACTGACTTATTAAAAATAAAAACCATAACATATGAGTACAGTGTGGACCTGAGCATCTGACTCAGGACTTCACAAATCAGGACAAAAAAAAAAAGTTTGATTTGTTTGATTGTTTACACATTAATGATTAATAACCTCAAACGTAGCGGAGTTGAAATATTCTGCCTGCAAACATTCAGCCAGTGAAAAAGCGTTTTTGTTTGTTTATGTGAGATCACTGTGGTGCGCACGCATTTCTGATGTACGGACATTATCCATTCTAAAATCCGCCTTTTTTCTCTCTGCCTGTCTTTGCAGTTCTATCGTACAGTAGAAATGGTTCTTTACGTCACAGACACACTGTCTGAGTATTTTTTAAACTAGACCAATAAACACAACTCTGGCAACCGTGTTATTAACCGTCCTGTTGTCTGCTCCTCCCCCCTGCGTGGGGCAGCGTGAGTCCCGCCTCACTGGGCCTCTACTAGCGCTGGTTTGTTGCAGTTCCCATTTCTGACCACTAGGTGCAATAGTAACTCTATGTAGCTAAACAGGGCGGTGAGCACGCTGCACCACGAGTGTGCAACATCCAGCAAGGTGAGCAAATTAACGAAATATCTGTAAAATATCGACATTTGATGACTTAATAAAGAATAATCTTTGCTAAGCAGGTTGTCGAGAGTAAATTATCTCCACTATTAACATATTAAAAGCACATTCCTGCTCTAAGCTTTATAAGGAGTTTGTGTATCACGACTACAGGCGTATTTTCTCCTCGCACCTGTTCCACTGAGACATTCTTGTGCATTCGCCTCCGTACACACACACACACACACACACACACACACACACGCTTTACCCGGCTCTCTGATTCCGACACAAATTTCTTGCACATCCATGAAATGATTTACTCTCGAGCAGCAGTTGTTGCTCCGTGCGTGTCTGTTTTCTCAGCCTGTCGTTTTGTGAATACACACACATACACACACACACACACACACACACACAGCAGGAGAAGCTTAGCATAGCATTCCTGGGACCACACATCTTGCAGACTGTGTGAAAGGGCTTCTTCATGCTCCTCCTCCACGCCGTTCCCATTTCACCGCTGCTCCATGACCTTCACACAATCCAGAGTGGTTTATTGGCCACTTTGCTTGTGGACGCTTTTGTAATTAAATCAATCTCCTTTAATATCTCTTACTTCTGATTTAATCTGATTTAATATTTAACGTTATTAATACAGCTGTTGCATTTTTAATATTAGAACAATTAATCACCCTTGCGTTTAGAAATTCTGACTGACAAAATGGGAAGATTATTTCTTCTATACATGATTATTATTATAAAATGTCAGTACGTGTGTATATGTTAGCTATAGCACTTGTAGCTAAAGGGAGACAGAAAAAGTAACACAAACATTGTTTTTACTTCACACGTCCTTATACAGAAAATTATCCCCGACATTTCAGAGAACAAACAACTAAACAACATGTAAACAATATGCTAGCGTATATTAGCCAAGCTGCACTTCAAACAATGAGCTAACAATGAAGGCAATGCACTATCTATATGAATAAAGTGCAAATTATTCTCTAAGTAAAACATAAAATATAACATGTTGTTATTGTAAAATAATCACCAACGCCAAGCTAAGTTGCTAAAGCAAAGTGTTTTCATACTCTTATACCATAGCAGTTTGCCAATGCTAACAAGGCTAGTGAGGGAACGACTGTTTATAGCTGCTATAAAGCGGAATTAATGTGTTTTCACGGATGTTCCTCAACATTCAATGTAACTATAAATGGACACAAAGTGAAGAAATTTTAAATGATTCCAGACTTTACAATCATGTCATCCAAGATGTTTCCTAGCACAAGCCCAGGATGTAATAGAAACTTACAGTAGCTTAAAGTTAGCATGTACTGTATATACAGTAACTTCTCCATCCGATCCTTTGGTAACCAAACTGTTCTCTAGGAGACCTTCCTCTCTGCCAGGAGATGATGTCACGGCTCGGTGACAGCCGTGTGCTAATTGAATATGACGAAGCGTTCCCTGCTCTCACCTCTCATCACCTCGGGACTTGACCATCCAGCGATGAGACACCGACGTGGGAGGGGGGTTTCTAAGATTTGTCTGTTTGAAGTGTACAGCGGTGAGAGTTTAGTGTTCATCCTGCACACTCTGGAAGCGGTAAAGCGATACCACGTGTGAGAGGCGCGAGGGAAAAAACAGAGCCATCTCGACCACCCGTTGCATTTAATGATGATAGCATATGATGATGACAATAGTGTCCATTGTGTGTATATTTATAACACAGCACTGAGAAAATAAAAAGGGTCTGGTGATGGAATGACTGTTTATAGCTGCAAAAACACGAGAGAGAACAGGAACTTGTTTTTTGGACCTTAAATGTAACTACAAACAGATAAAAAGTCATTCTTTAATGAATAAAGAAATGTAATCATTGACAAATTGCTTGAATAAACCACTTCAGGGCTTGTTGCTATAGGAAAATAATCAACTTCAGGAGAGTACCCATAACTGCTCTTCATCACACCGCACTACTGTTGATTATTTTCCTATAACAGCACACCCTGTCATGTTTTATTCCATTATACATACATTATTTAGCCCCCATTACTGGATGAGTCTGGAAAAACAATCATAACAGATGTCTGTGAGATCAGACTGAACATCCCACTGCTGTCCCATGATAACAGACCTCTTCTGGTTATAATTATAATTCTTGACAACTCCCTCTTTCTTCTTTATAAATATTGCTTTTATGTGGTTGGAAAACAAAACAAAGCAAAAAAAAAGAGAAATGCTCTTTTGATTAAATCATCTTGTTGAGCTTGATTTGGAATATTCACCTTACAGTAGTAGCCAAGTTTGTATACAAATTTTACATGTACAATATAAAGTCTAAGCTAATATAAGGATTACGTAAGATAATATAAGACTGTGAGTTTGTGAAAGTATGATATAAGAATATAAGGTGAGATATGTGTAGTGTAAGAGGAAAATGGCCAGATTGGTTCGAAGTCTATAGTAACTCATATAATCATTCTTTACAACCGTGGTGAGCAGAAAAGTATCCCAGCATGCACAACACTTCCTGTCAGAAAATCCCAGATCCTTTAAGTCCTGTAAGTTGCGAGATGGGGCCTCCATGGATCGGACTTGTTTGTCCAGCACGTCCCACAGATGCTCGATCGGATTGAGATCTGGGGAATTTGGAGGCCAAGTCAACACCTTGAACTCTTTGTCATGTTCCTCAAACCATTCCTGAACAATTTTTACAGTGTGGCAGGGAGCATCATCCTGCTGAATGAGGCCACTCCCATTAGGGAACACCGTTGCCATGAAGGAGTGTACTTGGTCTGCAACAATGTTTAGGTAGGTGGTACGTGTCAAAGTAACATCCACATGAAGGCCAGGACCCAAAGTTTCCCAGCAGAACATTGCCCAGAGCATCACACTGCCTCCACCAGCTTACCTTCTTCCCATAGTGCATCCTGGTGCCATCTCTTCCCCAGGTAAGCGACGCACACACACCCAGCTGTACTTAGAATGTAAAAGAAAACTTGATTCATCAGACCAGGCCACCTTCTTCCATTGCTCCGTCGCTTCTGATGCTCAAGTGTCCATTGTAGGTGTAGGTGGACAGGGTCAGCATGGGGACTCTGAACGCTCTGCAGCTACGCAGCTCCATACGCAGCAACCTGCAATGCATTGCGTGTTCTGACACCTTTCTATCAGAGCCAGCATTAACTTTTTCAGCAATTTGTACTACAGTAGCTCTTCTGTGAAATCAGACCAGACGGACTAGCCTTCATGCCCCATGCACATCAGTGAGCCGTGAGCGCCCATGACCCTGTCGCCGGTTCACCAGTTGTTCTTCCTTGGACCACTTTTGGTAGGTACTAACCACTGCATACCGGGAACATCCCACAAGACCTGCTGTTTCGCTCAGTCGCTCAGATCCTTACGCTTGCCCATTTTTCCTGCTTCCAACACATCAACTTCGAGAACTGACTGTTCACTTGCTGTGTAATAGATCCCACCCCTTGACAGGTGCCACTGTAACGAGATAATCAATGTCACTTCACCTGTCAGTGGTTTTAATGTTATGGCTGATTGGTGTATATATTGTTTTTAATCAACTTCTTACACTTCATTACACTTTTATTAACACTTATGTTATGTAATGGGCAAAATATGTTGGGGATTTATTCTTTTTTCATTTAATCATGTTTCTTTCTCTGCATTTTAATACAAACACTTTTGTGTGTCATAATGAATTAGTGTTTGAGCATATATTCTCATTGTGAATTATTAAATAACTGCTCACGTCTCCCATATCTCCATCTTAGATCCTGAGTTATTCGAATGTTTTATTCAGTATCATGTTTAGGCTTCGTGTTTGTGTGATTCATGTTCAAGCCCATCTGCTTAAGGTCAGATAAAGTGTTTTATTCTTCTTATACCACAGCAATTTCCCAATGATTACAATTTTTATAGAATAAAGCATAACATGTCAATACTTTTTATCCATTTATAGTTGCATTTAACACATATCACATATCACTTATAGCAGCTATAATCAGTCGTTCCCTCACCAGCCTCTCTTTTCTTCTTCCTCTTGAAGTTAATAAGACACACAGAAGAAAAAAAACACAGCTTGAAACTCCAGTGCAAAACCCTGACTGTTAGCAAGCGCTGTAACTGGAGACTCCTTCCCCAAATGTCTACATGTCCTTACAGTAAACTTTGCCATATCAACGATAACACACTTTTTAAAAAAACAAAATAAAAAAATCCATTCGTATGTATGTTGTTACTATAGAAACAGAGCTGCTGTCAGAAAAATTGGCCTTCTGACCAATCAGAATGGAGAATTCAGTGATAGTTGTAGAAAGTGTAACTCTGGCTTTTCATTCCAAGTTCACAGACGGTCAAAGCAGCTGCTCTAGTTTTCCCCGTCTGTTTTCCTTCCAACAAGGCCCTCGTCGCTGCAGCAGTGTGTATGTGTGTGTGTGTGTGTGTGTGTGTGTGTGTGTTTCTGGCCCTGCACAGCTGGCTGACGGAAGAAGGGAAGGGTTTCTGTCACAGAGCTAAGAGGCCGCATCCACCATGTAATATTTGTTCATCGGCTTCTTGCATTTGGAGCTGCTTAGCTAACCCCGTGCCCCCGGTCCGCCGCACTCAGCTTGCCGTAGCGGGGGTTCTCACGTCGTGGGGGGGTTCTTGCGTAGTGGGGGGTTCTCACTCAATGCCACCTTTTGTTGCCTCACCCACTAGACAGATAGAGTGGTGAGACTGACAGGCCATAAAAATGACTTGAACAAGGTCTGAGTTGCTTTTTCAAAAAGCTTCTGCCAGCGCAGTCTCGGTCAGCTAGATTAAAAAAGAAAATCCGTAGGGTTGGAAAGGAGCGACACAAGGTTTAGCAACAACAACAACAACAACAACAACAACAACATTTTTTTTTCTCTTCAAGGTTTCCGCCAATGCTATCTTGGTTAACTATCCTAAAAAATGTTATTATTGCTGATAATACTAATAACATCAATAATTAATCAATTATGAATTAGCTATGTAAGGAATAAAACATCCAGTGGCATGCTGTTATAGGAAAATAATCAGCTTTGTTCTAAAATGTATAAGATTTATGCAACTTATTCCACAGAAATTTGACAACAATTCCAATTATTCGTTATTGCTTTAATAAAGAATGACACGTCGTAATTTGTATCCGTTTATAGCTACATTTAATGTTGCATAGAAAACCGCTTCCTCTGTTAGAGTAGCGCAGTAAAAGCCCCGTATCCGCGGTTTCACTTAACCACAGTCCGAAAAAGTTAAATAGAAAATTCCAGAAATACAGTAAAGATTCATAATTTAAATTATTACGTTTTATGTTCTGAGTAACGTGATGAAATCTTGTGTGGTCCCACCTGGGACGTTATTCATCCCTTTGTCCAGCGTGTCCCCGCTGTATATGCTACAATCTCCTGAGGATACGAGGGTCCTACTGTATAGTTCTCCTCCTCCAAACTCCTCCATCCTGAAGGTGTCAGAAAAAAGCTTACAGTTATATCAAACTTCACCTGACACTGGAGACTCCTTCCATAAATCCTTACAGGAAACCTCACCATGTCGATGGTTACATGTGTTACTAATGTGAACGCTAGAGTATTAATATAAACCTGTGATACCTCCCTGACACTGGAGACTCCTTCCATAAATGTTGGATAAACATCTCCTTACAGAAAACGTTTTTCTTTGTTAAAAATAACAACATGGTTATCGTTAAGGTTCGATTATGTTGCAGCACGAGTCCCTGGGACCGAGCTCCTACTGTAGACCTTTTCTGTTATAGGAAATGAATCACCGCCTTCTGACCAATCAGAATCGAGAATTCAAGAGCGCTGTGGGAGAAAGCGTGAAAAATGTATTTCTTTGAGCTTGAAACTCTTTTCTCAAAGGCTGTTTGTGCTGCGGAAGAAAGCAGGGAAGGAGCGGCGACGAGACGGAGCACATGTGTGGTAGAGTTGAGAAGAACATGCAAAGAACCTGACCTCATCTTCTCATGTGGGGGAAACGCCAGCGGTGATAGATCGTCACATAATGATGGATTTAGGATCAGTTTGTGGGATCTTCTCAACGTCTGGCGCTGTTCCTAACTCTCATGTGGAGGTCTTTTTTTTTAAAGCATGCATTAAAAAAAAAAAAAAGTGGTTCTTTCATTTCCAACCATAAAACTTGTGATAGTGTTGATTATTTTCCTATAACAGCACGTCCTGAAGTGTTCTATTCCTTTTACACCACAGCAATTCATCAACGATTACAGTTTTTAGATTTATTTAAGAACATCACATTGTACTTTTTTACATTTTTATAGTTATGTGGAAGCATTGAAACTGGAGACTCCTTCCACAGCAATTCACCACAATTAATTTTTTTATCAAAGAACTTCATCATTCTTTTTATCCATTTATTGTTACGTTTAATGTTTAGTTAGTTGCATATAAATAAAACTTGCTATGTTGTGGATTGTTTTCCTATAACCGCACATCCTGAAGTGTTCTATTCCTTTTACACCACAGCAAATTTTTTTATTTATTAAATAATGCCGTGTCATAATTTAATTTTTATCCATTAATAGTTACGGTTATTGTTGCGTAATGTCCACGAAAGAAGTCGTTCCCTCACCAGCTTCTCTTTTTTCTCTTTCATGAAGCTTGTCATGTTACTGAGAAACCCTGGCTGGGAGAAAGCACTGAAACTGGAGACTCCTTCCACAGCAATTTGCCTACGATTACAATTTTTATTCATTAAAGATCATCAAGTTGTACTTTAATGTTGTAGAATGTCCACAAAACAAGTTAGTAGTGTGTTTTATTCCTCCAAATTATTAAAAGAAGCTTATTAAAGAATGTCAGGTCGTACTTTTTATCCATTTATAGTTACATTTACTTTACATAAAACAAGTTAGTATCGTGTAAATAAAATTTGCCATGTTGCTGATTATTTTCCTGAACAGCACGTCCTGAAGTGTTTTATTGCTTTTATACCACAGCAATTTGCCAACAATTACAATTTTTAATTCATTAAAGAATGTCAATTTGTACCTTTTATCCATTTACAGTTGCATTTAATGTTGTCCTAACAGTTGTTCCCTCACCGCTCTGTTTTCACTGTGTTGTTGATGTTCGGAGAAAATTGTGAGGCGAAGCTGAAATCCAAATGAATAGAAATTGTTGTTGTAAACTTTCAACCCTCCCAGAGAGAAGTGGATTAAACGGCGAAGTTGTGAGCGAAGCCGTGAGGGCAGTTCCAGGAGAGAGATCTAAAGAACGTGTGTGTGTGTGTGTGCTCTATTTGCATCCTTTAGTCCCCCCAATACCCACACACACTCACACACACACACACACACACACACATTCAGGCTTGCTGATCTCTTCCGTTAGCTCCCTTTTAGTTTTGATCGCCGAGCCATGATCACTTTGGCTCACACACATGGAGGAGGTCAAAAGCACAAAGCTGTGAAATTTTGTCCTGGATCAGGAGGAGCTTCTCGCTGTCTGAGACTCCTGGTGTGCCTTCTCAAGTGCACCACATGGGAAATGAAAACAGAGCCCCATCCTCAACACACACACACACACACACACACACTTCTCCATGGCTTTCCCTTTGTGTTTACCTGTGTCCAAAACCTACAGTGTAGAATAATCATAGATTAAAGACACACATCTCCATACTGTCTTCTGCTATTCTTCTTCTTATTATTGTTATTATTATTATTTGCATTTGCATACATATTAAAGAAATATTGTCGTGTAGCTTTAGGGTAGAATGCACAGAGCATGCATTGTGGTTTATTTGTTTATTTATTTATTTATTTAGAAAAAATCAAAGGGGAACAATGGACACATTTATTTATTAATTTTTGAATTTTTATTTTCTTTTTAGCATTAATGATTAAGGAGAAAAACAGAACATAGAAGCTTTAGATCTCATTTAAATGTTTATTTATTTATTTATTTATTTATATATTTAAGTTATTTATGTGCAGCTAAATATTTTATTTTTTCTACTAATTTAATGACAAAAGATCCAAATTAAGGTAAAGATGCTTTATATATATATTTTCTTAAATTTTAATCTGAAATTTAAATAGCACAAAAGATGAATGAAAGATTTATCCAGTTTTTTTTTTTTCAAAAATTCCGTATTGTAAGTAAGTAAATAAATAAAAATGAAACTATTAGCCGTATATGTCTATAATGTTCTTTTTGATATACTGAATTGAAAAAAAAATCAATTACAATTTTTTTTAGATGTAAAAAAACACGTTTCCCTTTTGAGAGAGAGAGAGAGAGAGAGAGAGAGAGATTTTGTTGTACAGGCGATTTTTATTATTGCAATTTATTTAAATTTTATTTCCTACGTTATTTATTTATTTATTTTTATTAAATTGTCGCCTGGTTTAAAACACCAGGAAGTAAATATTCTGTAATAAACATGTAACAGTGAAGTGGCTTCATTCTTTAATAGCAAGAATAAAAATAGAAATAATGTGTAATTGTGTAAAAATAAAATAATTTTTTTTTAAAAAAAACGCAGGCGAATTGAATTTGCGGGTTTTGCGGTTATTAAAAAAAATTACTAAAATACTAAAAATAAAAATATAAGTAAAAGAAGAGGAGGAAATTCAGCATCTGGGGAGCAAATGAATAATTTCACAAATAAGAATGTAAAATGTAAGTTACGGTGTTTATCTCACAGCTAGTTTGGTAGCAAGATGCTATTTTAAATGACTGAGAAGTTAATTTGTATGTGAATTGCAATGTTATTAGAAGCGCTAGGTAGTGTGTGTGTGTGTGTGTGTGCGTGTGTGTGTGTGTGTGTGTGCATTGATCCCGCTCCGTGCTGACGTCATCGTCCTCCTCACTCACTAGATTAATGTCAATGCGAGTTAATTGTAATGGATTAAAGCTTATTAGAAAATCCATGAAAGACCAAATAGCTAAAATCCACTCCTGATGCTGAGCTCGTGCTTTTATTTTTTTTTTTTAAATCAATTTTAAAAAATGACTGAGGTGTGGAAATTATTCTTCTGACTTCTGACAATCCATATCATGATGCTCCTTTAAGATGGAAGGCTTCAGGCATCAGAGTGTTGAGCAACATGATGAGCATCAGATCAGAACTTTCATAGGAAATGTGATTATACAGGCTGCTATTATTATTATTATTATTATTCATTTTAATTTTAATTTTTTAAATATTGTAACCTGAGTTTATTAATGGCTGACTTATCAGCATGATTTATGATGTAGCTGGCTGGAGAAATCATCAAAGTCAGCCAGTGTGGTCAAGAAACATGAGGAACTCATGATCTATGGAGTGGTAAAGGCTTAAGCAGCTAAACCGCACTGGGATTCTCCCGTATTTTATTTTATTTTATTTTATTATTAGTATTTTTGAAAAAAAAAAACAGTGATTCTGTATTAAGGCACACACCATAAGCCGAATTGAATGCACCAGATGTTAGGTGACATTGTTAGGTCGTGTCCAGATTTGCATTTTTCCTCTAAACAAAACCTCAGGAAAAAATTTAAAATTAAGAAAAGAAATCGTCTCTCATTAAAGAAAATATTTTCGATTTTATGGCCTGTTTTTTTTTAAGCATTTAATCTAAAAGCTAAATGAAAATAAGTCTACGTGTAAAGTCACTTCTTAATTCCAGTTATTTCTTCAATTAGACGTCATACAGGAAAAAAAAAAAAACAGAAAAAGATGAAAGAAAATTATTGGGAAAAAATGAAATTATTCCTTCCGACATTCCTTTTTCCATAGAAAAAAGAGAGAGAGAGAGAGAGAGAGAGAGAGAGAGTGTCTGTGTGTGTGTGTCTGTGTGTGTGTGTGTGTGTGTGTGTGTAACACATCAATACTATTAGCCTAACACTCCATTTAAACTGAACTAAAAGCCGGATAATTCTTGATTCTTAATTGCGCATTGAATTAATTAGCGCTTATTTATGTTTGCTTTTTTATTCTAAAAGTGAATGAACCGAATCTGCTCATGTTACGACGCGTTATAACTGTATAGTGTAAGTATGAATGACAGCTACACTTTTTTCCCTCATGGTTACAGCTCTTTTGTTCAACAGGGTGATTGGGATAATCTCATGTACACGCTTTTAAAGCTCTTTGACTTTCAGCAGATTTTCTCTGCAATCCCTCGAGGTTGTGATGAAATTTTTTTTTTTTAGAAACTGAAGGCCCATGGGAGTCTATTTTGAGGGCACACCTTGAACTTTGACCTTTAGGGTTTCCTATTCTGTGTCTCGCTGTGATTGCGCGCTATATATATATATATAAAACACTATATTTATATATTATAAAAGAAAACAAAATCCGTAAATAGCCTGCGGTCAAATTTCTACCTTTAAAAAACACACACACACTCACACACACACATCAGTGATGAATCTGAGTGGACTGGACAACAAAGGAGGGAAGAAAAGATGAGAAATAAAAGGGAAATCATTTTAGAGTGAATTAATTTAAATGGATTTATCAATTGTCGGGAGACACACTGGAGCATCTAAGTGGATTTTTTGCAGGAAAAAAAAATTAGAAAGCAATAAATCTCTGATACATGAAATGACACCAATGATTGTTAAATGTCAGTGTTTTCATCGCCATCTATGATTGGTCGATAGATACAATGATGGCAGGGTGAAAGGTCAGGCGGGTCAGGTATGTGTTTTAGAAATTTTTTTCAATTAAATAGATAGATAGATAGATAGATAGATATTTCATTTGAAGTCTATCTAAAACTTACAATTAATATTAATGTCAAATTTAAATGATGACCTTCACCACACTGAAGAAAGAAAAAAAAATTAATGTGGTTTGAGATTTTTTTTTTGTTTGTTTTAAAAAAGCCACTATATGAGACTTTGATCTTACTTTCATTTTATCTATAAAAAAACAAAGAAATATTTTGCATGAAATAAAACACGTGTTTTGTTCACCAAATTTGATCACACTTTGATTCTAAAAAATTTTTTTTCTTTTTTTTTTTATTATTTCAGACAACATAATGCCTAAACAGGTGAAAATCTTTGGTTTGAAGCATCGGTTCAGTTTACGTCGTTGTGTAGAATTTGTGCGAGGTTTTCTCTTTTTTTTAGAAAAAAAAACTGATGTAGGACAGTGCAATCACAAAAAAAAAAAAGATCTAAAAAGTATGACACAGGAAGAGAAACGATTAAAAAAAAAAAAAAAAAAAAAAAAAAAAGAACAAATTGCCAGCAAGTAAGGAGAAACACACACGTCTCAGCCTTACCTGAATTTTAAATATATACATCTTACAATTTTGGCTATTATATATATATATTTATATTTATATTTATAGAAATCTTCGTAGAGTCCATATATTTGTACAGAATTAAATAAGGAATTCTTGTCCTCTTCTTCATGTCAGAAGGTCGCTTTGGGTCAGCGTCCATGAAACTCCGCGTTTTATATGAATCTCCTTAAAAAAAAAAAAGAAAAAGAAAAAAAAAAAAGTCCTCAGCGTCTCTTTTTTTAGATATCAGTGAAAAGAGTGATGAAATGAGGAGATGAGGAGATGAGGCTATGAGGAGGAGGAGGAGGAGGAGGAGATCAGTGATAATAATCTTCTTCTCCAAATAATAATAATAATAATAATAATAATAATAATAATAATAATAATAGGAGGTTTCCAGTATATTTGGTGCTTGGACCCCTAGTAATTGCGCCGATCGCTATTTTTTTAAATAAAATTCATGGAGAAGAAGAAAATTATGAACAGGTTTATTGTTGCTGTTATTGAAAGAGGATTAATCCCCAGCCTCAGGCTGCTCGTGCACGCTGCTACTCGCTGTCCTCCTTGTCCTCCTGGACGGTGGTGGTGGAGTGGTTGTAGAGTCCCTGCGCCATCAGCTGCAGCGCCAGTCCGTTCTTGTAGCCGCTCGCCTTCTTGATCTTGGCTCTTTTGTTCTGGAACCAGATTTTGATCTGCGACTCGTTGAGGTTGAGCTCCTGCGCGAGCGACTGCCGCCGCTGCTCCGTGATGTAGCGACTCGCCTGGAACTCCGCCTTGAGCCGCTGCAGCTGCTCGGCCGTGAAGGCGGTGCGCGGCCGCTTGTCCTCCTTGTCGCTCTTCTTCTTCTTCAGCTTCCGGGTCCTCGGTCCTGGTCCGAGAACAACGGTGGAAAAGAGAAACAAAGACGGCAAGTAAATATCATAAGTAGTAAATAATCGCCCCCATATTACCATCATCATGCAGAACTACCTCTTTATTTATTTATTTATTTATTTATTTATTCATGTATTTATTTATTTATTTATTTATTGCAGCACGTGCAAAGAAATATGCTGCATGCACATCCTATCCCCTACGATTTGTATTATTTATTTATTTATTTATTTATTTTCATTTTAGTTATTTATTTTGTTTTGGTTGCACGTACCATCCTCAGAACGCTGCAATATTCTATTAATATTTTATCTTTAAAGGATAAAAGATCCACACAAGGGAAAGTACCTTTAAGCTTAAAGCACCAGTCATGTTTTAGTCCTTGCTTTGAGCATCAAAGATTTTTATAAAAAAAAAAAAAAAACAAAAAAAAACACACATCTCAAATATTTTGCATGCACAGCCTTGACTGTGATTTATTTATTTATTTTTACTATTTATTTGTATTATTATTTGGCACGTGCAATATTTCTCGAGCTTTAGGCTTTAAATATAGCCTTCAGTGCTCCTTGAAGGTAAAATATAGATACTAAAGCTACACAGAGAGAAGTTCCCTTAGTACCCTTAGAGCGTGTGAGCAGTAGGTGATGTAATTATGCACCAAATGCACCAACCAAATTATATTTCCTGCTTTGAGCATCAAGGGTGATTTCATTACAGCCTGACTTATACTATTTATTATTATTATTATTATTATTTTGTTATTATTAGGGCTATTATATATATATTTTTTTTTTTGGGCACGTGCGCTCCTCAGAATGTTGCAGTAGATGAAATGAAATGAACCCTCGAGCTTTTAGCTTTAAAGTTGCATCAGTGCTCCTTAAATTATTTTTAAAGGTAAAATGTACATACTAAAGGTCCACACTAATGCTAGAACCCCAGTGACAAGTGAAAACACCTTTATTTCTCAAAATGTGAGAGTGTGAGCAATGGGCTGTTATGTGCATCATGCACCAGCCCTGTTTTATTCACTGCTTTAAGCATTGTGGGTGATTTTATTTAAAACACACACACACACACACACACACACACACAACATTCCCAACATTTTGCATGCACAGCCTGGACTACACTATGGTTTTTATTATTATTATTATTATTATTATTATTTTATTTTGCATTGTCTTTCGGCACGTGCGGTACTGATGAAATGAACCCTGGAGCTTTTAGCTCTATGTGCTCCTAGAGGTACCTTAAATTATTTTAGGTAAAACATAGCTGCATAATAAAAGATGCACGTGAGTGCTCCTGTTGTATTTTCACAATCTATCATTTTTTAAATAGATTTGTGTTGCACGTCGCATCAAGCGCGTGCGCTGTAGATTGATATTAAAATATATATATTTTAAAAAATGTCTGCTCTAAGAGAACATCATGGAGACTCCTTCAGCACCTTTAGTGTGTTCCCTTTACCTGGTTCATCTGGTACCTTTACTTAGCTTTTAGACTTGTAAATAAAGCTTTAAAGGTGCATCAGTGTTCCGTAAATTGATTTTAGAGGTAAAAGATCCATATTAAAGAGTACTAAAGATGCTGGTACCATTCCAGCGACGAGGAAAAGTACAGTTTGGTACCTTTCTGTCTGAGTGTGTCTGAGTAATCACGCTTTTACTGCATGCCGGGAGCCGAAACCTCCAAAATATGCAAATTCAATAGGCAATAATTTTGTTTATATTAAAAAATGCATCGTTCTGGCAGAAAAAAAAGTGCATTTAGTACAGTCTGAGAAATCAGAGTACTTTTCTCTTGCTCCATTAGCATAGATCCATATAGCTTTCACCTCGAGACATCATTTAAAGCACATTATTCAACCTGCGCTAATTAAAGGCACCACTGCAGAGACAAGTACCTCTTAGTACCTCTTAGTACCTCTTAGTACCTTTCTGTCTCACAGTGGGGGTGTCATGCAAACAATCTTATTTCCTTCACTGGTTTTAGCATCACTGTGTTTCATCCCGGAAGTAATTTAAGCCTGTATTAATGCAGAGTATTTTATTTTTTTGGGGTTGTGCACGTGCGTGACTCAGAAAGCTGCAGGATAAGACTTGAAGCCAGACACACTTGTTTATCTCGTGTGTGTGTGTGTGTGTGTGTGTGTGTGTGCATGCATAAAGTAGCATTTATACAATTTGACTTTTATATTTGGCATTTATACAAGAGTTTTACGAAATCCTAATTTAATTTTTCTTTGCATTCTGTGATCATGGCATATATATATAGTGCATTGTTGTATGTATATTGATTTATTATTATTATTATTATTGTTATTGTTATTATTATTATTTGGCTAACTGAAATGATTCACTATTTAAGGCTAAAGTGATAGAGGAAAAGTCAGCCACAAGCATAAACAATACCTGAGTTCACTATTACCGCGATATTAGTCTTTATTAGCTGATGCTAATGGGCCACTGAGTTACTGTACAATATGCAAATGCGAATCCAAATCCTATAAAAGCAGGACAGTGGTGCAGTGGGAACATTTCCAGAACTAGCAATTTGGGGAATTTGAGTGAAAATCTGACCTTAATGTCCATTACACATTATACACACTATAGACTAAAACTCATTCATCTGTATATTCATTCTTTTATAATAATAATAATAATAATAATAATAATAATAATAATAATGCACTTAAGCTCAATCAATAATCAATTAGTATCTTTTTTTTTAAATAAATAAACCTCACCAAGAAATAAATACAGCCGAATATATATATATAATTTTTTTTTTACTTTTTCTTCCTTTTTCTTTCTTTTTTCTTCTTAGATGCATGCTACATGTTAGGCCTCAATCCACGGCTCTGGGTTCAGCACACACACACACACACACACACACACGAGCTTTTAGATTGCACTACAGAAAAAAAAAATCATTTCCTTTTTCCCCCTTTCCTCAAAAAAATTCACTTCCTGTCCTGACCGACAGCAGAATTCATTGCTAGATTATTGGGAAATTTGGTTTTTAGGATTGTTCTGATTTTCAGCTACAGAGCTGTGAGTCTCTGGTTCATTAACAATGTGAGTGTTTATTCAGCGTGTTGCTGTGTGTTAGTGTGCTCACTTCCACACTCACACACTCTCTGCACGCTGCACTTACACTTTATTTCCCCGACAATTCGCCCACGTGCATTTTACTTTAATCTGTAATGCATATGTGCATCACTTTTGAAACTTATGCTTAAATAACAGCCTGCTGATTGGTGCAGACTTCTGGGGTGTGCACGTGACAAAGTGAAAGTTTCTGACAGCTAGTCATCTGACGTCGCTTTCCATAATTCAGGAGTAAAATAAATTCAACCTCACGCTCTTTCCCGTGCTATAAACTCTCTTCAGTGCACGCGCGCTTCGCTGCTGTCGTTCCTGCACAGAAAATTGTCACGCGAGAGCTGCGTTTGTGCACGAGACTCGATCAGTGACTTAATTAGTGAAGAGTTTTTGCGACACTCAGCACTGGAACTGCAAAAACACAACACACTCCAGCTAAGCTACACTTCCAACCCATGCTTCTTCTTATTAGCATTAGCATTTAAAAATAATAATAATATTTTTACTAATATTAACATGAACAATGCATCACACACAACTTCCGGGTTAGGATTATATTTAATATAAAAGAATATCCTCACTGACTTTTTAATCTGCTTCTTTACTGTAAAAACACGTGTTTATTAGCAACACTCACATTAGCAAAAATAAATAAATAAATAAATAAAATAAATCTGCATTTTTTTACTCTATAGATAAATATCCAGCTCGTATATATAGATTACAATTACATTTATATATATATATATATGCTAATGCTAATAAGACGCTTATTAGAGCAAGTAAGGGGGCATAAATTTAAAACACATCCATGACGTGAGAAATTTTATATTTAAAAAAAAAAATCTAAATTAAAAATATATATCATTATTAATATAATATTAAAGGATTATGGCAGCAAAGCATTTTTGTTTTTATTATTATTATTATTATTATTATTATTATTATTATTATTATTATTATTGTTGTTTTAATTAGTGCTAGGATTAATTTCAAAACTAAATTTTTTTTGTGCCTGAAAATAATCAAAATAGACTTTTTTCCCCTTTTTTTTTTCCCACGCGCGCGCTCCCAAACTGTTTAAAACCGAAGCATCAAAAATCCAACACTAGGATGAAGAAGCCTCACCGGATGAGGGTCTGTCCGAGTAGCGCGTGCAGTAGACCCACGCGGGCCACAGCAGAGGTTGTGTGCTGTCTTTGGCCGCCGCCGTGCTTGTGGTTGTTGTTGTTGTTGTTCCTGCTGCTGCTGCTGCTGCGCCTCCACCTCCTCCACCTCCTCCACCACCTCCGCCGCCGCCGCTCGCGCCGTTCACCGCCGTGAGATTCGAGCCGTCTCCGCACCTCGTGCTTCCCTCCACCAGCACCTTGGACGACGACGAGGAAGACGACGAAGACGACGGAGACGAGGAAGAAGAAGAGGAAGAAGAAGATGAAGATGAAGAAGAAGAAGAAGACGATGAAGTGCGGTGGTCGGCGGTGGAGTCCGCGCGCGATGACGGCCTCGCGACCAGCGGGCTGACGTTTTCCCTGCTCGAGAGGAGCTCGCGCTTGCAGCCGAAGTCGGGCCGCAGGATGTTGTCGATGAAGAAGTTCGTGGTGCGGTGGACCTGCGGCGCCGCCTCGCGCGCTAGAACCGGAGGGGACGCGCTCTCGCGCTCGGACGGATCCTTCCGCTCCTCCATTTATTTATTTTTGTTTCAACAACAACAACAACAACAACAACAGCAATAACAACAAAAAAATCCCACTTGTTGCCACCAAAATATTTATCCTGGAGTAAAAAACTGCAGATTATCTTCAATCTCTAGATGCACCTTGAAGCCGCTGCACCATCGGAATGCCTCGCGCACCTTTTCACTTATTTATTCATTTATTTATAGAGATTTGTTTTTTCTCAGCGCGTCTCGAGGATCAAAACACACTCACACACATGGCGGTCGGTGATGCTCCGCGGCCCGTGCCTCGCGCCCCCACGTATGACAGCTCGCGCTTCCTAAACTCTTTCTAAAAATCTTTTTTTTTTTTAACCCCCACCACCCCCCCTTTTCCTCCTCAACCGGAAGCACGTGAGCGAGTCACACGTGCGATGGGCCAATAGGGTGAAAGCGTCCTTGCTGTCACAGGAAAGAGCGTCCAATCGAGTTTTACGACGTTTTCAAACAACAAAAGAGTGGAGAAGGCTTTAACGTCAGATACAACCGGCGCGCGCGCCAACACTTCAGCACGCGCTCCCGGTGCCGCTGAGAGAGAATCATTTAATAACTCACAGACACTAGTATTATTATTATTATTATTATTATTATTATTAATAGTAGTAGTAGTAGTAGTAGTAGATAAATAAATAAATAAATAAATAAATAAATATTAGAAGATAAAAATTCTCACAATACAGTTACACACAAAAGCAATAATAACAATAATAATAACTTATTACAACAATATAACAAAAAAACTAAAAATAATAATAGTTATAATTATTTATCATTATTTATTCTATAATTTCTTTATAGCTTGTCTAATAATAATAATAATAATAATAATAATAATAATTATTATTATTATTATTATTATTATTATTATTATTATTATTATTATTTATTACAACACTATAACAAAAAAACTCAAAATAATTATCATTATAATTATTTATCATTATTTATTCTACTATTTCTTTACAACTTGTCTAAAAATAATAATATTAATAATTATTATTATCAGTAGTAGTAGTTGTTGTTGTTTTTGTTGTTGTTGTTTTTCACATTTTTTTTGCTGTTGTTCTTATTGTGCTTATTATTCTTCTTATGGTTGTTGTTGTTGTTGCTGTTGTTTTTCTTCTTCTTCTTATCGTTATTATTATTATTATTATTATTATTATTATTATTATTATTATTACTGTGCCACTGAGCACTATTGTTTTTGCTACACTTACACCTTGCTATATTTGCATCTCTTAGCTACTAAAGATAACTAGCAAACAGCCTCTAATCCTCATTTTAGCTTCTGCACGTCATTTTACTCTCACATATCTTTTTGTCATTCCAGTATTTATATTTATTTATATTTATATTTATATACATCTTCATATTAAAGGTCTTTTGGTTGAAGCAATTAGATGAGACGAAGTATTATTAAAATATTAAAACACTGCAGCATGATCCACAAGGCCGCGTGAAGGAACATAATTAGGGCCTCATTGTAGAGAAATAACGCGCGCGCGCGGGTTTATTCCGCTATAAACACCGCTGGGTGAAATCTTTATTGTGCAGAAGCTCCATCACTTCATTCTTTCCTCATTAGTACTCCATCAGCGCGCTGTTTAAGAGCTATAGAGGATGCACACACACACACACACACACACACACACGGCGGGGGTAAATTAGTGCACGGGGGGCTCCGTACTTATCTCGCGCGCACGCGACGTCTTTGAGAGGCGGAGGCCGCGCGCGCACACGCGCACACACGCACACGCACACGCCCACGGACACGCACACGCACACGCACACGCGCGCGCGCAAGATAATTTATAGGTTTTAATTAGCGCCCATTCGGCCCGATCAACTCGGCGCTGCTCGCGTGAAGAAAAGGAGAATATAACGGCGGTGGCAGGTCGCTTTATCACGCGCCGCGAGCTCAATAAAAAGCTCGTGAAGACACCGGAGACGCCGCCGTTTACTCCTGCACACAAAAAAGAGGGAGGAAAAAAAAAAAACGGCTTTATTGACGACTCCTGGCTAATTCGTTACCCCCCCAAACCCCCAAACCCCCCCCCCCCCCCCTTCCCCCGTCCTGCACGTGACGACGGTAAATAGGGATGATGATAAATGAAGGCCATCATCCTCCTCATCATCATCCTCATCATCATCATCATCTGCGCGTGCTATTATTGAATGCAATTCGCGCGCGTCCAAATGCCCAAACACCCGAGTGCTTTCTGCAAAAAAATGAAAGAAAAAAAAAAGAAAATCGAAAGTGCATCTTTCTGTCTCTTTTTTTTTTTTCTTTCTTTCTTTTTTTAATTGCATGAAGGTCTGTGGTTGCTTCAGAGCTCCGTTAGTGCGTGGAGCATGCAGGATTACGTGCATCACGCGCAGGTTTGTGTGCATTGTGGGGAGGATTAGCCTGTGTACAGTGTTCTGCAGATTGGGTTTGCATGCAAGAGCAAATACAAAGGTGGGCTTTTATTTTTTCCCCCCAAAAATATTATTGCTGAAGTAACTTCCAGGTTCTCAGTGTCAGCTGAAGGATTCTTTCAGGTTGCAAGAGTTTCCTCTGAAGTGTTTTAATAAACAGGAGACAAACAAATGAATTCGTTTTCCAACCTGAAATGCAGAAAAGAAGTAACAACAGAGTTCAATCACAATAACACACAGGTTATATTCTCATCTCTGGGCCTAGCTTTTACAGCTAATAAAATATTTCCATCCGAAAAAATATGATTTATGGAATTATTAAACTAGTAATTATCAGGAAAAAAATGAATGCAAAATGATGAGAATTAAATTAGTAAGTCTTTTTTTTATCACTTATGCATATCTGTGCAAAAATAAGTAATTCATTTAGAACTAAATCTCAGCTCAGGAGTGAAGATTTCTGCATTTTATTCGATTTTAATTCGTGCTTCAAGTCATAATTATTAGAGAAATAAATGCAAAACATAATCAAACGTCTTTAATTTTTTAATTCGTCAATTTATTTGTATTATTGCAGTAAAAAATGCACGTTTAAATGCACGTTTAAATAATTCGAAATATTTCCAAGTGACTTCATTCAGTATGAATTTTAATATAGATCAATTTTCACTTCTTCTTCTGCTTATTATTATTATTATTATTATTATTATTATTATTAGTTTTTATTTTCTTACTTGCATTTAAGCAGTGCATGCTCACTAGCTGTGTGCAAAAAAAAAGTGCAAAAGGATGTCATGTAAACAGCCAGAAGTCTGCATTCAACTTTGACTTTATTGCAAAGAAATATATATTTTTTTAAATCGACAGATTTCAACTTTGCAAAGAAAATGTTTATCTGTGAAAAAGAATAGCACTGAGTCTAAATATGAAAAAAGATGACGTGCAAAAAATGTGTGTCATACATCACCACACACACGACATCAGCAGATGCATATCTAAAGATATAAACACCAAAATGCATCCCAAAGAACAGGATTATTATAGTGAAGAGGTGTGATGGTGTATGAAAATGTCCCACGAGCGCCAACCGACGGATTCACAGCGCATGGCACGCGCACTGTGAGAGAAATAAGACAAGAATGCAATAATAATAATAATAATAATAATAATAATACAGAAGAAATGTATATACAGTATACACTCTGCGTATGTATGTGTGTATATACAGTATAAACTCTATGTATGTGTGTGTGTATATACAGTATACACTCTGCGTATGTGTGTGTGTATATACAGTATACACTCTGTGTATGTATGTGTGTATATACAGTATAAACTCTGCGTATGTATGTGTGTATATACAGTATACACTCTGCGTATGTATGTGTGTATATACAGTATACACTCTGTGTATGTATGTGTGTATATACAGTATAAACTCTATGTATGTATGTGTGTGTGTATATACAGTATAAACTCTATGTATGTATGTGTGTGTGTATATACAGTATAAACTCTATGTATGTATGTGTGTGTGTATATACAGTATAAACTCTACGTATGTGTGTGTGTATATACAGTATACACTCTGCGTATGTATGTGTGTATATACAGTATAAACTCTATGTATGTATGTGTGTGTGTATATACAGTATAAACTCTACGTATGTGTGTGTGTATATACAGTATACACTCTGCGTATGTATGTGTGTATATACAGTATAAACTCTATGTATGTATGTGTGTGTGTATATACAGTATAAACTCTACGTATGTGTGTGTGTATATACAGTATACACTCTGCGTATGTATGTGTGTATATACAGTATACACTCTACGTATGTGTGTGTGTATATACAGTATACACTCTGCGTATGTATGTGTGTATATACAGTATACACTCTACGTATGTGTGTATATACAGTATGCACTCTATGTATGTATGTGTGTGTATATACAGTATACACTCTGTGTATGTATGTGTGTGTATATACAGTATACACTCTGCGTATGTGTGTGTGTATATACAGTATACACTCTGCGTATGTATGTGTGTATATACAGTATAAACTCTATGTATGTGTGTGTGTATATACAGTATACACTCTGCGTATGTATGTGTGTATATACAGTATACACTCTATGTATGTGTGTGTGTATATACAGTATACACTCTGCGTATGTATGTGTGTATATACAGTATACACTCTACGTATGTGTGTGTGTATATACAGTATGCACTCTATGTATGTATGTGTGTGTATATACAGTATACACTCTGTGTATGTATGTGTGTGTATATACAGTATACACTCTGCGTATGTATGTGTGTATATACAGTATACACTCTGCGTATGTATATGTGTATATACAGTATACACTCTGCGTATGTATGTGTGTATATACAGTATACACAAAATGGTAAAATATGAAGCTTTTAATGGTCTTAGCAGTAAATTAGTCAGGAGTGAAACAGATCAGAGCTCCTGTGCATCCATTCGCTGGTTTCTGTTTGCTGCAGTGAATTGTTTGGGGAAAAGCTAGAAACACTTACAAAGGTAAAATTATGATAAGGATTAAAATGGTTGATGTGATTTTTTTCATCAAGGGCCTGAGAACAAGCTCAGAAGTGAAGCAGGATGATAAAGCAGTGAGAGAGTTACAGTATTTCATTAATTCTTGCTCATTTCCTGTCCATTGACTTGTTGTTAAGACCATTAAAAGATTAATATTTTGCCTTTTTGGGCTTGGCCCATTTTTTTTGCCCAGGAGTGTATGTATGTGTGTATGTATGTATATACTGTATGTGTATGTATATGCAGAATTGTTATACACACAGTATGTATGTATGTACAGTATACTGTATGTGTATGTATATGCAGTATATTTGTATACACAGTATATATATATATATATATATATATATATATATATATATATATATATATATATATGTATGTATGTATATACAGTTCTGTGCAAAAGTCTTAGGCACATGCAAAGAAATGCTGCAGTTCATTTCAAGTTCAAATGTTTGTTCATTAAAATAATTATATACATTATATATAAAGAGCAGTAAACAGTAATAAATGAAAATTCAATATTCAAAAGTCAATATCTGGTGTGACGATCCTTTGCTTTAAAATAAAGCAGTATCTGAGGTGCAGTGTGTGCAGTTTTATAAGGAAATGAGCTGGAAGTGTTACTGAGCATCTTGCAGAAGCAGCCACAGTTCTTCTGGAGACTTTGACTGTCGACTCGCTTCTTATTTCTGCAGCGAAACCCAGCAGCCTTCATTATGTTTTCATCTGAAAAGTGTCTCTTATGGAATCTGCTGCTTTCTTTACTGACATACAAACATTTTTCTGTAACATTTCATTTTGTGCTGGAAAACTAATGTTTGGAATCTAAAAAGTCTTTGTACTGAATGAGTAATGTAGAAGTCAGAAAATAAACATCTATAACAAACATTGTGCTAAAAAAAGGGGGGTGCCAAGACTTTTGCACAGAACTGTATGTATGTATGTATATACTGTATATGTATGTATGTACACACAGATAGATAGATAGATAGATAGATAGATAGATAGATGTAATGATCAGAGCTGGTGTTAAATCTTCACTGAGATCCAGTTGAACCATTTCTAAGAAGTTTTGACTCGCGCGCCATCTTGTGGACGGACAGGTGAACAGCGCAATGTAGTGACGTCACAGCGCACGTCACAGCCCAGGAGAAGCCAATCAATTTCCACGTGTCGGGGATTTATCAAACTTTTTGCAGCTGTGATGCAATAAATAAATTTAAAAATTATTATAAAAATTGTCAGATTAAAGTGGTATAAACTCCAGCCTAGTGGACAATGAATAAATAAATCAAACACAATTTATTATATTATTAATATTATATTATATTTATTATAGTTTCCTATTATACATTATAAAATATTAATATCCCCCTTATATTATATTCTGTTCTGAAATGTGAAAAAAAAACCAATCCATGTTTTTTCCTGATTTTTTAGAGAGAGCTGGGAAATGCGCATTCTGTCCAATAGGATGCGTGGAATTCGGTCACGTGATTTCTTTAAGCCGCTAATTAAAGATTGCTTCGCTTAATTGAAGTTGCAAGGTTTCTAACGGAGCAGCAGCAACAAACAGTAGAATGTTTTTCGATTTTAAAGACAGCAGTGGAGCATAAAAGTGAAGAAAGAGGAAAGAGAAAGAAATGGAAAGTGCAAAGAGTCTACAATTAGATTATTATTATTATTATTTGCACCTGGTTATTGTAGTAGCTGGGTTTTGTTCCTCGACAGTAAACTCTGGTGAGTGTTAAACTACTTTTAATGCACCTGTTAATTAGCTAACAGCTAAAATGTATGATTTGTTGATCTGTCTTGTTAGTATTGGATATAAATTCCACTATTTGCTGTAAAGAAAGTCGAATGGTCGTCGAAAAAGGTGAATCACGTGACTGGCTTTCACAATATGGCCGCCGCGCCAGTGTTTGTATACAGACCTGTGGTTTTTAAAGCTTTCAACAAAATGGCGAAGTGGAAGTTTATTAGGGGTGGAAAATATTAAAGTTTACAGAATTATACTTCGTTACAGTACCATTTTGGAATATTTGTACTTTACTGAAGTGTTATTGAAACTGAAGTCTTTTACTCAAGTAAATTTCCACAAGAGGCAAAAAAAAAAACAACACTTTTTTCCTTTACAATTTTTTTATTCACTTTCAGTATTCAAATTTCAAATACCATGATATTTTTTTTCAGGATGTCTCATTTTTCTTCGAAGTAAAAACTAAAATTAAACTCTTTAAAGTGAGCTAAGTTAACTTTATTTTGTTAAATTAGCTATTTATGTTTTAGTCAAATTAGCTACCTAGTTAAGTTCTGTAAATTAGCTTGTCAAATTAGCTAACTGCTCCAGGTTTTTTGTTTTTAATGCTAATATACTTTAGCATTTATTCCAGCAGGGTTATTAAACATTAGCTAACTAGCATTAGCCAACTTCTCTACAGGTTCGTCTGAGCTAGCATAATGTTTTCCTTAGAGAACTTAGCAGGTATATTGTGGGCTCCAGAATTCTACTTTTAATTGAATAATTTCTCTGTACTATTTCCATGCTTGGTGTAAATGTGAGTAACTTTGCAGTTATAGTGTTTAGGTTGTGTTAAATGGGCTTTAAATGCTAAAAAGACATAAATAAAAGGGTTCATTTTTGGCATCCACATGACTATATTTGCTGGAACATTCCCATGAAATCAAAATGGATGTTTGTGAGTCTTTTGGTGATGGAGACACAAAGAAGACAGTATATATTTAAAGATTTTTTTTTTTTTGTATTTTGCAGGTATACTTATTTGAATTTTGTAATGTATTATTTCTGGAGAAACCTGTAAATATTTTTTGATGACTCACCTTGCACTCATGCAATTTCCATCCAATCAGATGTTCTCTTGAACGCACTTGTCCCGCCCCTGTAAACAAACTGAGCAGGACAAATTGAAAGTTCTACAATAGCAGCAAATTAGCATCGAATATGTGTTGTTCATGTAGTTGTGGCTCTTGTGTGGTGTTCTCTTTCCAAACCATCCACTGTGTGTTGAAAAAAACTTGGAGATTGTATAGAATTCTTCATTTTGGTGCAAAGGTGTACGTGTGTTGCTTGCTGTACTAACTGTGACGGTGTGTCTGCTACGAAGTGCAGTTTAATATACAGTGAATGTGCGTTTATGAAACAGAGAGCGAGCATTTGATTGAGAAGGCGCATGCGAAATACAGTCTTGGGTGTTGTGAATGTGTACAAGGTGGGTTATTTACTGTAGTTGCCTTTGCATTGCAACTTGTATACCATTCCAAAATTAAAGTACAACCCATTTAGGAAGTTAGGAACTATCCAACGAGCTCATGGTGGATAGTCTGGGAGGAAACAGTAAACTGAGCTCAAGAACCCTGTGGGGGGGGGGAATGAAATTCTGCAATGGCATCAATGCACCAGAAGATGGCGTTATGGTTCTGTGTTTTGGAGCCACAGTGGCCCATTACTCACACATCAAACGTTTAACTAATTTCATAAATAAACTAGTCTAATAGTTTTTATAAATGGAAAGAAAGGTAACTAATAAAGATAGGAGAGGATGAGTATTAAAAATTGTGTAATTATTTGTGAAAAACTGTTCGTGTGTACCATTCCATCCCAACATACAGTTCAAAGAAGTACATCTCTTACAAAGCATCCTGCAAGTCAAAACACAAATCCATGTCAAATTCGACATTTTAAAGATTGACACAACAGAATGCTTGCAGTTCAATGATAACTTTATTTCACATGATTAAGATTGTATTTGTGCTTTGCAAACTTCTATGAGGAAAAATAAATGAGACAAAACGAATAACTTTGTTTGGTGGGACTGGGTAAGGCAGGCTCCATCGTGAAGCTGACTCAACTTAGCAGGCAGATCTCCAGAAAGTGGAATAAAACGGCAAGTTTTTGTGATGGGGGAAAAAAATAAAACCGAGGTAAATCAAGTCAGAACTTTTTCCACCCTCAATGTGAAATTACAATGTATAAAAATTAAGTGAAAAAACAATTAGAGCCAATTTAGGGGAAAATTGGAAAAATAAAAAAAGTACAATAACATGGTTACATAAGTGCACACACTCTTTTATAACTGGGGATGTGGCTGTGTTCAGAATGAACCAATCACGTTCAATGTCATGTTCAAAAGCAATAATCATGCAGCTGTCATCAATGAAATTATTCTGATAAACCCCAAATAAAGACCTACTGTTTCTGTAGGATTTTCTTCACATCATCTTTGTTTCATCCGACTGCTGAACCCAGGGTCTGCAAGGAGCTTATAAAGCCTGAACAGGGTCTCACTGTCAAAAGGAATAGATCAGGATAGGGGTATTTAAAAAAAAAATATATATATATATATATATATTTCCAAAACATTAGATGCACCATGAAACACCCTAAAAGGCCATCAAGTGGAGAAAATGGAGTACAACAGTGACATCACCAAGAACAGGACGTCCTTCCAAAATTTATAAAAGGACAAGAGACCTACAGCAACCTTAAAGGAGTTGCAGGAATATCTGAAGAGTGCTGATTATTCTCTGCATGTGACAACAATCTCTCATTCTTCACATGTCTAGGGATAAGGTGGCTAGGTGGAAGCCCTTTCTCACAAAAACATCTAAGCTCGACTAAATCACCCCAAACCATGTAGCAAAAAGTGTTATGGTCTGTAATAATAATAATAATAATAATAATAATAATAATAATAATAAATCCATAATTCCAAAAGATATGTTTGGCGCAAAAAGAGCACATCACCAAAAGAAAACCATACCCACAGTGAAGCATGGTGGTGGCAGCATCATGCTTTAGGGCTGCTTCTCTTCAGCCAGATCTTTTTTTTTATTATTATTTATTTATTTATTTATTTATTTATTTTAAATCAAGGTGGAGGGAATCATGAATAGCTACAAATACCAGTCAATTTTAGTGCAAACCTTCAAGTGTCTGCTAGTAAGCTGAAGATGAAAAAGAATTTCACCTTTCAGCACGGCAATGACCCAAAGCACACATCCAAATCGACAAAAGAGTGGTTTAACCAAAAGATCAATGTTTTTGAATGAAGAAGCTAGAGCCCAGACCTGAATCCAGCTAAAATCTGTGAGGTGACCTGAATTGGGCTGTGCACACTTACAATTTGATGGATCTAGAATGTTTTTGCAAGAAAGCGTGGGAAACTATTGCTAAGTCAAGATGTGCCACACTGCCAGACTGAGTGGTGTAATAAAATCAATAGATGCTTCAACAAAGTATTAGTTTACAGGTGTGCATACTTCTGCAAATAGGTTATTGTAAGTTTTAGGGGAAAAAAAGAAAAATAAACAAGGTTTCTGATTGTTTTTTGCTTTATTTGTATACTTTGTGATTGCACATTAAAGGAGGGAAAAGATCCTACATGATTTATCTTAGTGTCATACTTTTACTTCACAAAAACCTGCCATTTTAAGTGTAGACTTTTAATATCCAATGTACCGTCTGCTTTTCTTCATGGGGGTTGTGGTGGCAACAAGCTGAAAAGTTCAGCCCAGACTTCTCTATCCTGTGCTGCAGAATTCCAGCTCCTGCTGGGTTGTTTGGCTCACCAGATGTTCCCAAACCAGCTGTGATATATAATCTCTCCAGTGGGTCCTGGAACAGCCCCTGGGACCCAGTGGGATATACCTCATACAGCTCTACCAGGAGCAAACCTGGGGGGAATCCTTGCAAGGAGCTAGTGTACTACCTCAACTGGCTCCTCTTGATCCAAGGTTCTCTTAGATGGTCAAGCTCCTCACCTTATTATGGAGTGTAAGCCCAGCAACCCTGCGGATGAACGTCATTTCCGTCACCAACCTTATTCTTTCGGTCACTACCCACAGCTCAAGATGATCAGTGAAGCTCCGGACATAGATTTGCAAACTTTATCCATAAACCAAGCTGCTTCTTCAGCACCACAAATGGTACAGGCTCTGTGACCCAGCATCCATTTGTCAATCTTACACACTCTTTTTACTGGAATAGACAATTCTACAATGTGTACAGAATTCACCTTGACCACCAGATGGAAGCAGACACAAAGCTACCACCATGTTTTCATACCCTCGAGCTTGACCGAGCATCTGCTTCCATCACTCAGGCTTTTAAAGATTAAAGCAATAAAACCTCAAGGACAATGATGAAAGTGCGAAGATGAAATGGCATGACATTCCAGGGCAATTAAGCACCATCAGTTCTCACCCATAAGAACGATGTAAAGATCGTCAAGATATCTCAATCTTGCTCTTGTTGCTGATCAGGTCTAATCGAGAGTTAGTTAACGCCGGATTATAACTGACCTGGAGAGATACTAGAATAAAGAATAAATAAATAAAGTAAGTAAGTTAGTAACAGGTCAATAGGTTTAAAGTGCGTCGGTAGTTTTTCTTTAAATGTTATGTAAGATATAAAACACTCGGGGGCATGCTGGTATAGGAAAATATTCAACAACAGGATGATGTGATGTGGCTTGATGCGAAGAGTTACCTTTTGTTATTTTTGTTTTATTTTTCTTACAACACAGAAATTTGCCAACGATTACAATATTGTATTTGTTAAAGAATAACACACAATTTTTAAAAATCTGTTTATAGTTATATTTCATTCTGTGGAATGTCCACGAAAAAAAGTCAATTCTTGTTCTCACTTGCATTATAGCAGCTATAAACAATCTTTCCTTACTAGCCTCCATTTTGCTTTTCTCTCCTGAAGACTTTCCCATGGTGGAAAACTGTTACAAAGCGCTGACACCGGAGACTCCTTTCATAAATGTTAACTGAACGCCTCGTTACAGAAAGCTTTACCACATCGCCAACGTTTTATCACATATTTTTAAAATTTGGGTAATTATTAATAACTTTGTTACATGGCGCGTCTGCTGTACAAGAACCTGTTGTTGCTATAGAAACGATAACGTACCAGAACAAGCATATTAATATAAATTTGTGATTTGCATTACAACCAGAGCTGCTGTTGTATAAATTATAAATCACTCCAGAGCAAGAATTCAGCAGTGCCGTGGTATAAAAACAAGCAGATAATAAGAGGACAAATAGCTACCTCTGCAGCTTACCTGCACTTATTGCACAACCATAAACTGTGTAACGATGTAACACATTTTCAATGTTAAAGCGGCAAAACAGACTTGAAGCCACAAAACCACATTCCATGTGGCTTACGTATCCCCATGTGGGAAATCCACACCAGCCCCTGAAGCTCCGCCTCTTTTGAAACGCCAGCTTCAGGATTTAGAGAGTTCCATGTTTCAGCCGTGGACTTTTTCCCCGTCCCAGAAGTCTCTGTAGAGGAATAACACGTTTAAGTGTCACAGGACAAGCACAGGCCATCCGTCATGGTGGTGCAGTCTGGAGCTCGGGTAATGCGATCTTCCCGCTGAGGGGACGTGTACGCTTCCATGCACACTTCCATGTGTAGGACACGCGTTATTCCTTCAGTACGGTTAAACAGAACTTTACAATCTGCCAACATTCGGCTTTGCTACTCAATCATCATGAATGCGTCCCTATAGAATTGTACATGGATTAGCAGTTAGCGGCTAGCTGTGGGTGAGTGAGTGGTGAAGCTAGCTGAATTCGTATAGTTATTATTATAGCTATTATATTAAAAGCATCACACTGTGGTGTCATGTGGTAACGTTTAGCAAATATTATGTACGTTTGCTTGACGTTGTAAATAAACACCAGTTTACAGCAATGTTTGTGCTGCGTGAAAGCCGCGTACAGCATACGCTTCACGTAAACTGAGTGATGGTGAAGGTTTCTATGAAATCGTCTTTATTTCTTCCTTTCTTTTTTGTGTAGTTCTTTCCTTCCTGTGTGATTTTCTTTCTCTCTTTATTTTTTTGTAGTGTGGTTCTTTCTTTCCTTCCATCATGTGTTTTTGTTTGTTTCTTTCTTTCTTTAGTATGGTTCTTTCTTTACAGTGAGGTTCTTTTTCTTTCTTTCTTTAGTATGGTTCTTTCTTTACAGTGAGGTTCTTTTTCTTTCTTTCTTTAGTGTGTTTCTTTCTTTTTTTCATGGGATTCCTTCTTTAGTATGGTTCTTTCCTTCTTTATTGCGTTTCTTTCTTTCTTCCTTCCTTCCTTCCTTTCTTCGTGTGTAATTTCTTTCTCTCTTTGGATGTTCCACAAAAATTAACTGTAGCTATAAACGGATAAATATTTCCTTCAGCTTTGAGGAGTGTAGCAGTGACTGTGCTTCATCACACCACCCTGTCGTTAATGTTTTTCTTTTACAGCACACCCCCAAGGAGGTTTATTCCTTACACAACCAAGAGGGAAAACGAAAGAAAGAAAAAGTTCTGTAGCTCATCCCTTTGTTTTCATCTTATCCAATCACTACCTGACACACTTTCTTTCTTTTCCTCATTTTTTTCACATTTTTCTAGTTCTTCCCTTTCTTATCTTTTCCCCTTTAAGTCAGATAAGTGACGTATTTAAATATGTACACATTACACATGGGGTTTTTGGGCTGTGAATTGTGTTCAGGAAAGAAAAGCCCTCTTCTGGTCCTTCTCCCCGTGTGCAGTATAATCATTATGGCAGTTTAATAGCTCGGCGATGCTCCTGCCAGCCGCCTCTGTTTCCATGGCAACTGCCGCCGAAAGCCACCGGCGCGAGGATCTGAGCCGTGCCACCCGGACCTCTGCGCTTCCGCCCTGTTCTACGGACGGAGGAACTGTGGCTGATGACGGATTTTTAATATCGGAAGAAAATCTGATTTCTCCATTTCATTCTCACTAGCGTTACAGGTGCTGTTCGTTTGTTAAAACACACACGACGCAAACGCCTCACACTCCTCACAGAACAGAGAACACACACCACACGAACGCCTCACACTCCTCACAGAGCGGAGAACACACACCACACGAACGCCTCACACTCCTCACAGAGCGGAGAACACACACCACACGAACGCCTCACACTCCTCACAGAGCGGAGAACACACACCACACGAACGCCTCACACTCCTCACAGAGCGGAGAACACACACCACACGAACGCCTCACACTCCTCACAGAGCGGAGAACACACACCACACGAACGCCTCACACTCCTCACAGAGCGGAGAACACACACCACACGAACGCCTCACACTCCTCACAGAGCGGAGAACACACACCACACGAACGCCTCACACTCCTCACAGAACAGAAAACACACCACACGAACGCCTCACACTCCTCACAGAACAGAGAACACACACCACACGAACGCCTCACACTCCTCACAGAGCAGAGAACACACCACACGAACGCCTCACACTCCTCACAGAGCGGAGAACACACACGAACGCCTCACACTCCTCACAGAGCGGAGAACACACACCACACGAACGCCTCACACTCCTCACAGAACAGAAAACACACACCACACGAACGCCTCACACTCCTCACAGAGCGGAGAACACACACCACACGAACGCCTCACACTCCTCACAGAACAGAAAACACACCACACGAACGCCTCACACTCCTCACAGAGCGGAGAACACACACCACACGAACGCCTCACACTCCTCACAGAACAGAGAACACACACCACACGAACGCCTCACACTCCTCACAGAACAGAGAACACACACCACACGAACGCCTCACACTCCTCACAGAACAGAGAACACACACCACACGAACGCCTCACACTCCTCACAGAACTGAGAACACACATGAACGCCTCACACTCCTCACAGAACAGAGAACACACACCACACGAATGCCTCACACTCCTCACAGAACTGAGAACACACACGAACGCCTCACACTCCTCACAGAACAGAGAACACACACGAACGCCTCACACTCCTCACAGAGCGGAGAACACACACCACACGAACGCCTCACACTCCTCACAGAACAGAGAACACACACCACACGAACGCCTCACACTCCTCACAGAACAGAGAACACACACCACACGAACGCCTCACACTCCTCACAGAGCGGAGAACACACACCACACGAACGCCTCACACTCCTCACAGAGCGGAGAACACACACCACACGAACGCCTCACACTCCTCACAGAGCGGAGAACACACACCACACGAACGCCTCACACTCCTCACAGAGCGGAGAACACACACCACACGAACGCCTCACACTCCTCACAGAGCGGAGAACACACACCACACGAACGCCTCACACTCCTCACAGAACAGAAAACACACACCACACGAACGCCTCACACTCCTCACAGAACAGAGAACACACACCACACGAACGCCTCACACTCCTCACAGAACAGAGAACACACACCACACGAACGCCTCACACTCCTCACAGAACAGAAAACACACACCACACGAACGCCTCACACTCCTCACAGAGCGGAGAACACACACCACACGAACGCCTCACACTCCTCACAGAACAGAAAACACACCACACGAACGCCTCACACTCCTCACAGAGCAGAGAACACACACCACACGAACGCCTCACACTCCTCACAGAACAGAGAACACACACCACACGAACGCCTCACACTCCTCACAGAACTGAGAACACACACGAACGCCTCACACTCCTCACAGAACTGAGAACACACACGAACGCCTCACACTCCTCACAGAACAGAGAACACACACCACACGAATGCCTCACACTCCTCACAGAACTGAGAACACACACGAACGCCTCACACTCCTCACAGAACAGAGAACACACACGAACGCCTCACACTCCTCACAGAGCGGAGAACACACACCACACGAACGCCTCACACTCCTCACAGAACAGAGAACACACACCACACGAACGCCTCACACTCCTCACAGAACAGAGAACACACACCACACGAACGCCTCACACTCCTCACAGAGCGGAGAACACACACGAACGCCTCACACTCCTCACAGAACAGAGAACACACATGAACGCCTCACAGAGCAGAGAACACACACCACACGAACGCCTCACACTCCTCACAGAGCAGAGAACACACACGAACGCCTCACACTCCTCACAGAGCGGAGAACACACACCACACGAACGCCTCACACTCCTCACAGAACGGAGAACACACACGAACGCCTCACACTCCTCACAGAGCGGAGAACACACACCACACGAACGCCTCACACTCCTCACAGAACAGAAAACACACCACACGAACGCCTCACACTCCTCACAGAGCAGAGAACACACACCACACGAACGCCTCACACTCCTCACAGAACAGAGAACACACACCACACGAACGCCTCACACTCCTCACAGAACAGAGAACACACACCACACGAACGCCTCACACTCCTCACAGAACAGAGAACACACACCACACGAATGCCTCACACTCCTCACAGAACTGAGAACACACACGAACGCCTCACACTCCTCACAGAACTGAGAACACACACGAACGCCTCACACTCCTCACAGAACAGAGAACACACACGAACGCCTCACACTCCTCACAGAGCGGAGAACACACACCACACGAACGCCTCACACTCCTCACAGAACAGAGAACACACACCACACGAACGCCTCACACTCCTCACAGAACAGAGAACACACACCACACGAACGCCTCACACTCCTCACAGAACAGAGAACACACACCACACGAACGCCTCACACTCCTCACAGAGCGGAGAACACACACGAACGCCTCACACTCCTCACAGAGCAGAGAACACACACGAACGCCTCACACTCCTCACAGAGCGGAGAACACACACCACACGAACGCCTCACACTCCTCACAGAGCGGAGAACACACACCACACGAACGCCTCACACTCCTCACAGAGCAGAGAACACACACGAACGCCTCACACTCCTCACAGAGCGGAGAACACACACCACACGAACGCCTCACACTCCTCACAGAGCGGAGAACACACACCACACGAACGCCTCACACTCCTCACAGAGCGGAGAACACACACCACACGAACGCCTCACACTCCTCACAGAGCGGAGAACACACAAGTGTAAACTCCTCCATCGTGAAGACTTTCTCAGAACAGCTTTACCTCTGCCTTTAAATCACTGGCACTGGAGACTCCTTCCATAAACGTTAAATAAGCTTCTCCTTACAGAAAACGTCGCCGTTTTTAAACTCTGTTTACGTGCAGCGTGCGCCGTTACCGTAGAAACAAGGCGTGGATGGAATCGGAGCACAGAGTTCAGCAGCATTGAGGTGGAAATGAATTTGTTCTGACGCGACACTCAGCTTTCTGCAGCTGGAACCTGATCCTCAGCTCGAAGCCCAAACAGCTGGCTGCTGGAGTAAACTGCCTTTACTTTCACTCTCACTAATTAACGTCTGACTTTCTTCAGTCCACACCTCATTATTCAGTAACGGAGCGCGCGCACACACACACACACACACACACACACACACACACACACACACACACACGCACACACGCACACACGAAGCACAATCTTTCACTAGTCATTAGCTCACACCGCATGAACACATAATAAATCTTTCTCTATGTGATGTACTGTACACACACGCCCAAAGTGGGCGTGGCCTAAACCACAACTTTGTCTTTTTCCTTCTTTCTTTCTTTCTTGCTTTGTTTGCTTGCATGATTTCCTGTGTCTCTTTCTTTCTTTTCCCTCCATTCCTTTCTTCTTTTTTTTCTGCCCTTCATTTAATGTTCTTTTATTTGTCTTTTTTTTCCCTTCCAATTTGTCTGTCTTTCTTGTTCTTTAACCCCAGAGTTTCTTTCTTTTTTTTTCCTTTTCTTTCTTTCTTTCCTTCATCTTCCCACTGTTTTTGCCTGTCTTGCTTTCTTTCTTTGTTTCTTTTTTTCTTCCCAGTGTCCTTTCTCTTTTCTTTGTCTTCCCAGTGATTTTGTTTTTCTTTCTTTCTGTTTTGTGTTTGATTTTCTTTTTCATATTCTGTTTCATATCTTACATTAAAGTATGGAAGTATTTTCTGGACAAATTTCGAAAGCAGTTGCAGTTGAAGGTGTGTTACACAATTTATGTAATGCAAATCGCGTATTACCGTTCACATTTTCACCTCTACCCAAAACTGTAATACTTCCATATAAAAGTATAACGCTGTCTATAATTTTTTTACTTTGTTGATCCCCCTCGCCATGATGGACACCTTTAACCTGATCCTAATGAACCTTCCTGGCCAATAAAAACAAATGAATAGTTCAGCTCTTCCTATATCCGTATGTGTTTTAGTTTCTGTCTGAATAACGTGTTCGTATTTGGTTTCATCCCACCGAGGCTTGTGTTTTATAAGCAGCGCATGTTGTGTTTTCCTTGAGCACATATATTTCTAAGAGATCAAAGCTCTTTTCCCTTGATATTGAAACCTAATAATAAGACCTCATTAGCGTTATTCATATTCGCCTTAATTTCCTCATCACCACCCGAGATCGTTCGAGTTTCGGTTTTAATCACGAAGATGCAGGAAATTAGTCACCAGATTTCCATGTGCAGAGTTCCAGCTCCTCTTTTCCGACCCAGCTAATGTCATCGAACCCGTGGAAGAAGAGCGAGACGAACCCCTTCACTGGGCCAGCGTCCAAAAACAACAGTACGATCTGCAATCCTTCATGTTTGTGCGTCTTTCACTTTGTACGTCTGCACTTTGTTATACGTTACACAGATGTGCATCTAAGTGCTGCGTGTATGAATTATTAAGAGCGTGTGTGTATTGTAAGGGCATATTATTATGGCAGCTCAGACACTTTGTGAAGGACGCCGGCAGTGCGCGGTGTGTATTCACAGCTTCATAGTGTTGGGTGTCAGCGAGGGTGAATGTCTGGGTCTATTTCAGTTCCCGTAGACGTGTGATTCACCAGACACTCTAGACATAAAGAAACGATTCTAAATTAAAGCGCCTGTGCATTATATAATGGGTATCGTTTTCCGTAATAGGATAATGCAAGCTATGCGTGTTTTCGCTATAACATAATCAGTGACGGCTGGCGAGAGCTAAAATCTAATCGAGTGTACGCTGTTGCTCCAACGAAAAGAAAAGACGACACGGAACGACAGTGATCTGGAAGTATTTCGCGATTAACAATCAAAGCAAATGAACCTGCAAAGTGTGCTCTGTGAAAATATCACCAGCAGGAAATACAGCGTCTCCCTGCAACACAAGCAACCCAATAAAACAGGTCTGACCTTTGACCTAAGTTTTGATCTGCGATCACTTTCCGCACTACTAGTTACACTGTACCTTACGTTACTGTGGCGCAAACTTCATTCCACGCCGTGAAAGGTTTAAACTCCTCTCAGTGGATGGGTTAGGATCGACTTTACCCCCTGACTTGAGATCAAATTTGCATTCAACTAGCGCAAAAGACGCATTTCAGACTGCGCTCCCGCTTTCATCAAACAACTTGTTATAACTAGCTTTAAAGTCGCGTTAGGCAAGATTTGTCAAGATTACGTCTCTACCAGTTACACAGGTGGAGCTGAATAAGATTTCGCCCACCCCTTTCTTGCTCATGTAGACAAAGCTCCACCCCATAATCTACAACAGTTCAACTAGAGTTAGCATGCTAGCTAGCATTAGCATTAGCAAAGTCCGTCGTGACCTCACGTTCAAGTGCACTCGGACATACAGCTTCTTGAAAACTGATTAAGTGAATTTGCTGCCCCGTTTGAATCCTGGGAAAAACGGTTCAAAGCTTCGTGCAGATTTATGCATTTATATACCTGTCCAAAAATTCTCATCACCAGTGTTTACTCTGGTTTTATTGCGTTTCATAAGGTGTTTGTAAGGAAAACGTAAGGCATTTGGGACTGTAACGCAGTTTTCCAAACAGGTTTTCTCAGCCATGTAATACACTTGTGGCTTAAATATATTTTTAAATCATGTTTTTCCATATTTTTCCAAGTAAAAAATTAAAAAAAAGACTATTGCACCTTTAATGAGCCACTAAATCTTTTACTGTGGTCAAAATAGCCATGTCCGTTTTCACCTGCTGTTGTAGATATGGTATTTGTTGAGTGCTGCCTCCGACATTCAGAGCTCAGCGCCTTGCTTTGATTGACATGTGAACCATGGAAACCTAGGAAATTGCCCAGAGGAGCCAGGCCGTCGGGCTCTGTGTTTTTTCCGAATTATTCAAAACTTTTGTTTCGTAAATGTTGCTTTCCCTTGCTGTCAGATTGAAATCTAATTCTCCACTGGGGCCGACCCTGCCGTAGATCAGAGCTCTCTCCCTCGCTATCAAAGCTCGTGTCTGAAAGCTGATGGGGCAATCAGTGTTTGGACTAGTGGCCGAGGAAATGCACAGAACACACAGACACACGGGGGAAAATTCTCCAAAAGTGTGCAAGGCAAATTCCTGTGGTTTGTTCGCTGTAGTGCTGGTTCTGCTGTTGAGGGTTATTTAGTACGTCTTAAGTGTTTCCTTATGGAGGTGGCTACAGCGGGGATTAAGTTACTTCCTCCATTTCATTAGAAATCACTTTTACTGGTTCAAGTCCCAAGTAAATTGGTGACGGAGCCATTCAATTGTTAAAAAAAAAATCCTATAGACTAAAACTATTAGTATAAAGAGTAAGTTTAGTGTTCACCGTGTCCATGTTTGGTTTTCAGAGGAAACATGGCATGAACCCGGCAGAGCATTCAGTACTCATCAAGACCAAAATGAGTAACGTGGCATAGTGAATTTATTTATTTAAATTTTGCTTTATTTATGTTGGTTGCTGCCAGCATTGAAATCCTCATGCCAAGTATTTTAAGTTCACATTGTGAACAGAGCGTGAGGACGGCCAAGCTGAGCATTCAGAGCGTGGTCATTACAAAAACGAGCGCAATATGCCATTCGACTCGCTAGCAAAGTGTAGACGCTGGCGAATGTTTCCACGTCTCAGTGCTCAGTGCTCGCAGAACTGAACTGCTCGCTCAGAAATACCTCTCCACATACCAAATACCTCTACTCTTAAGATACCGTTTGCTATAGTGATGTTTTATCAGGTTACTTGTATTGTAGGAAGATACTGTTTCCTACTCTTGATATGTTTACAGAGCAGAGTTTGCAGTTTATTTGGATTGCCATCATTAATCAAGAAATATGTCCAGATCACTGTGATCGCAGCTTACATCTCATAGAATCACGTAGTATCGCTGCTGATAACAGAGCATTTATTTATCGGACCGAACCCTGATGCCATTATCAGTATTTTTTTTTAGCTCATACTAAACTCATGTAGTGGCCAGTTATGTTCACTACTACCCACTTTATTGTACTTTGCGATTAATTTATATCCCAAACATATTCCTTGTGGATTCTTTCCCCTCTAAAATATGTGTTATTGATGTTATCGATCATACATCTTATTATGAAATGGCAATATTGGCTGAAGGAATTACCTTTTTCTGGTGCGATGTAATGAAACGGTTAACCGAGGAAGGCTCGGTGGCTGGGTCAGACGGAGGGATGAAGGAGACGTTGCGGTGAACAGTAAGGCACTTCAAAGCTTTGATGTTGCGAGTTTCTAAATGAAGGAGACTGAAGGTCTTGGCTAATGGGAGCCCATGGGGAGATGAGAGAGCCTGCAGCCGACACAGTGGTGTGCAAGCATGTATTTGTGTGTGTGTGTGTGTGTGTGTGTGTGTGTGTGTGTGTGTGTGTGTGTGTGCAGTGCACATTGATGTTTTATGGATCAGCTTTTATAGGTAGATGCCAATTGTTCTCTGTGGCCAGATGAAACTAATTCCACACTGCTGCAAAAACATACTGGTGTACTTGTGTGTGTGTGTGTGTGTGTGTGTGTGTGTTAGGGTCGGGTAAATGAAAGTGTATCCGAGCACACATGCTGAACAGAACGTCAAGGCATTTCAGCCTGAATAATTAACAGCAAGAGTGTGACAGTTGCACGGTTAGTTGGAGAATATGATCGGACGGTTACCTCACAGATGAAACTGCACACACAGTTTTTAAACGGTCGATTAATACCGTGCAACCGTGATGTTTTCTAACCCCTGAAACTAGCAGTAAAACCTCAAACACAACATTCCCATTCTCGTCAAAGATTCTTTGCAATGCTTGATACTTATCAATCCTTTATTAAATAATCATAATAACAATAATTATCATAAAAAGCACATTTTTTTTTTCTGTACAAATCTTCCAGAGAGTAATTGGAAGTCTACCCAGTGCTGTGATTTCGAGTCTTTTCGAGTGTTTTGAGACAGACGAAAGCTTCGAGTCTTTGAGTGCCAGAGCAGCTCCAAGGCACTTGGAAAAGTTCCCATTCCAGTAGTGACAGTCTTTTAGATGAGCGTGTAGTCACACAGGAGCACAATGTGTTCATTTTCCCTATTCAGATTCTCATAATTCCGGTACTCTCCTCTGTGTCTTGTGTTTGCAGAGGTGTAACATGGCTGATATGTCAGCAGAATGTGTGTGAGCGTATATGAATGCGTGTTCCCGTGCTTGTCATGGATGATATCTATCAGTGGGACTGGGAAAAGATTTACTCCATCTCAGTCTTTTTTTTTTTTTTCCCCCCCCATCGTGAAGTCTTTGAAAGCCACTAGGGAGCTGACGTAAGCTCCAACCCAATTCATTACTAAACCTGTCTCCTGTTAACCTTCAGCCTTGTATGGAAAAAAAGGAAAAAAAAGTGGAGACGGGAAAGAACTAGCAGATGATGAGTGCTTGGCCTTGGTCTTTCACAGTCTCAATGGTGGTGTTCCTCATGGCTCTGTGTTCGCCACAAAAAACACTCGGTCTTAAAATGCCTGGAACATTTGTTAATCTGTAATACCATTGAGCTCAGCAGTATGTCTCATTTACAGCAATCCATAGGTTGCACTGACAAAATTCCCTGTTGCTTTACACAAAAATAACCAAAATGGTCCTGCGTTTTCTTACCAAAACCTAGCGTCATCACATGGCTTCAAACTAAACCTATGAAATTCTACTTGGCTTGTCTTAACAAGGTTACATTTTGTTTTCTTGTCTTTCTACTAAAGCCAGAGTGAAACATGAAACAAGACCACAGAACTAAACGAGCACTGGATGGATATAAAGATTCAAAAATGAAATAAGATTAGTTTTGGTCACTGAAATCCTGAATGAAAACCAACAGATTGACCAGCATTAAGGCATCACAGTCAGGAAATTGGAAAAAAAACAAACAGAAATAAAAAGCTCAAAAACGTCAACAAACATCACCACACCATCAGTCACATGCCACAAAAGCTCTGCGTTTAGGGATGATGAGAGTTCGGCTCAATTCCACCGGCTCCCATTCAGTATCCAAAGCTTATCATGATTTTTAATTTTTTTGGAATAGACAGAACTGATATGTACTAATATCTATTTTTGAGGCTAAGCTGGGAAATGTTTCCCTAGAGAGAACTCCAAGCAGCCTTCAATAATCCACGTTTGAATCAAACCGCATCCAGCCAAGCAAGATCTGAGTTGAGCAAGAAAGGCTAGCTGGAAGTGACGGCTCCAACAATTGCACCAACAAGCAGCAAGGTGGTGACATGCATACCAAGAGATGGGGCCAGTCTCTCTTGAAAGCGCCAAATTCTGCATGTCCGATAAACGTCAGCCAGGCAGTCCTCAAGCTTCTGAGCAGCAGCGCTGTTGGTTAAACTTCACCTTGTGCTTGATGCCATCGTAGAGCTCAAAGTTGTAGTTCTCCAGTGTGGTGGAGGAGCGCGAGGTCAGGCCTCCGTAGGAGCAGGTGCAGTACAGCAGAAGACCAGCGCACACGGCGCCTAACAGAACTCCCAGAGAGCTCATCACTATGATGGTGAGGAGAATGGGGTCCAGCGTGTAAAGCCAGGGATTCTCCTTGCCCGTTGATCGTGTTACTGGAGGCTCCGAGGAAGGTTCTACAGTGGTCCATTCTGGGAATTGTACACCTTCAACAAAAAAAATGCGGAGACTGTTTATGAAAGTTTTCATACTGGACACATAGTACAATCTTTACATTGGTTCTACCGAATAGTGAGAAATTGTTCTTCGCCTCTTCTCTCAATTTCCTAAAAACAATGGAAACCATGTGACAGTAACTATAGATTATAGAAATTGAAGAAACGTCAGCCCATATGCAGCATAGGATTGGTCCAAAGAAGCATTTGAGCCAGTTGTTTTTTTATTTTTTATTTATTTATATATTTTTTTATGTACAGTATATGTGTGTTCAATGGCATGACACTGGGGATAGACAAATGCTGTTGCTTGATTGGTTAGTTGGTTGGTTGTAGACGGCTTGTAGACTATATATAATCCTGGACACCTAAGAATGGGGGGTCGAAGAAAAAGTTAAACCTGAATTGGTAACATCGACACCATATGTATTGGACTTCAAGAAAATTAAATTTGGTGCCTGCCTGCATCTCTTTTCCAAAGACGTAAAGATTCTACAATCTAACAAACCTCACACAACTTTGCGCTATTAAGTTACTGCTATTCTGCTTTTCATTGGTATGCACACATTTGCCTTGTTAGCATCAACGAATGAGCCTGAAGTGATTGACAACTTGGTGGAGGGCATGTGGGCTGAGGATAGACTTAATTATGTTTCATTAGTAAGGCGGGTAGCTGCCAATGTATAAAGACACACAGATTATGGGTCTCTAATTAACCTGTCCCTTTTCAAAAGACAGAAAACAAAGTCTTTGAGAACTTCGTGAGAATTATGCACGGCGACATTTCTTCTGCAATATAAAAAAAAAAAAAAAAAAGTCATTAATTACCTACCTGTGTCTATGTGGTCCCGGCTGTTGAGAAGACGATTACCTCTGGGGTCCATTTTTTTAACTGTGGGGAGGAGAAAGGATTAATTGAAATACGAAATTGCCCAAAGCCCAGTCTGTAAAAGTCATTATCAATGATTATGAAAATTAGGTGTTGTTACAGAAACACGAAGATGGCAAAGTTAATTACAGGTTACTATGTGTAATTAATAAGACATTATTAAGGAGAAAAGGAAGCGCCTGGTTAGAAAAATAAGATTTTATTACCATACTTTTAAAAGGGCATTTCCAATTCATCAAGCAAAAAATATTCCGTTCATTTTTTTTTGTTTTGTTTTTTTTCCAAACAGCACACTCATTTTAAGATTGAGGTATAGCGCCACATTCATACAGGAAAGTGCATTGCCTTCATCATCATCATCATCCTTTTAAACATAAGTACAGTCTTATCAGAACCACCTACATAAACTGTGTGGGGTGATAAAAACGGCCAGAACGGCAAGCATCGTTAGGTGCTTTATCGGGACAATACCGCCTTTGTTGAGAAAGCGTTTGAACTGAGGCCTGCTGGGTCCAAACCAAACAAGGCTGAGAAATTGATGTGAAAGCCTGCGTGCTGTGGATGTGAAGGTGGCGAGCTGACTGGCTCTGTTGTGAGCAATCTGTTCTACACGGACGAGATAACAACAACTCTGAGAAGACAACGACTGTCCGCCTGTTCTACAAGCCCTGAGATGCCCATCTCCAAAGAAGAGTATAATTTAGTCACAAATAGTTTTATTTTTAGAAGGGGTGCAAAAAAAAATGCAGACATCTGGGGGGGTGGGGGGTTAAAAAGATTTTGGCATCCAGTCTCTCTGGACGATAAGTCTCTGGAGAAAGTGTTCACTCATTACCGTGTTCTCCAGGGACACGAAGGAGGAAAACTTCCAGCAGCTGTAATGAATGCTATCGGTTCCATTAACTAATTAAAAATATTAAGCGCTTGAAAGAATGTATGGCGAGATTAATTTAAAAGCACATTGCAAGCCAATGCCAATACTTCTCTTACCACTTATCTATGTGATGGAAATAGCAATGAATAGCTGACAAAAGTTTTCTCTTTACTGCCGCCAACCCTCCTCCAAACAACGCTAATTAATACGCTCTATAATCTAGAAATACAAGGTAAAACCATACACAACTAAAGTCCTACCTCTGGATTAGCTACATATTTGTGTCATTCATAACCATACCACCATTATTATTGAGACTGGATCATCGCTTTCTACTTCCTGTTACAACAGTGAGCGTAACCGTGTAAGCCATATTGAATACCGGACTTTGAGTAGCAGCATGAGAGAAATGAAGTGAAGGATAATCAACCGTTGTGCATAACTATGGCGAATCGGTGTGCTAAATTTCATCCAAAGCACCCCAAACAGTGCATAGGAAACTAGAACAGCAGGAACTAGAGAACACAGAGTCAGGGGACACTGGGAACTAGGAAATATACTGCAACTTGCAGAAACTAGGAAAAACCACTCAAAACTAGGAAAAGATACTCAAAACTAGGCAAAAAGGAAACTATGAAAGGCATTTGGGAAACTAGGAAAGTAGGAGAATCACTCAGAACTAGGAAAGACACTGGGAACAAGGAAACACTCTTAACTAGTGAATGAGGAAATAAATAAACTAGGAAATGCACTCTAAAGTGAGGAAGAAAGGAGCTAGGAAACATGCTCGGAACTACAGCAAGGAAGCTAGGGAACACATTCAAACCACAGAACTAGGAAACTAAGAAACACATTGGGAACTAGAGAACACGGTACAACTTGAACAAGGAAACTAGGAAATGCACTTTAAAATAGTGAACAACAAGGTAACTAGCAAACATTTGGAACTCTGGAGCAAGAGAGCTAGGGAAGACACTCGAAAGTAGGGAACAAGGAAACTAGGAAATACACTCAAATCTAGGGAAAAAGGGAACTAGGAAACACAAGAACTTGTAGAACAAGGAAACTAGGAAACACTTGAAACTATAGAACAAAGGAGCTAGGAAACACTCAGAACTAGTGAAACTTGGAAACACACTCAAAAATAATCAAAACTAGCAAATGAGGAAACTAGGAAACACACTTCAAACCAGGAAACACTCAGAACTATCAAGCAAGGAAACTAGGAAATACACTGGGTACTAGGGAACAAGTAGAACAAGCATTAATGGAAGTCTCCCTTGATCTCTTCATCTAATTTTCAACACCAGTGCTCACTAACCAAAAAAAAAAAAAAAAGGATTTCTGAAATTCATTCCGAAAACTAGTGAACCACGTGGAGGTGCTGCATGCTCTTCATTGTTCTGGAAGTCTCCAAGGCCTGTGGCATAACAAAATGTCTACCAGCTGTTGGGAGTGCATGGAGCTCGCTCCTTCACCGTTACACTCTCTCTCTCTCTCTCTCTCTCTCTCTCTCTCTCTCTCTCTCTCTCTCTCTCGGTCCTCATTAAGACAAGGCTGTGAAGGGAAGCAGCTGGTGTTGTTTATGTGGCTTGTTGCAGGGAATAAAACAGTGACAGCCGTTTGGTTGGAATAATGCACGCCTCCTCACTTCTGGCTTGGAACCGATGGGCCTACGCAATATTTGGGAGGATTTCTGCTGTGAAATATGAGGAACAGGCATGCAGAAATGCAGAAAGCTAGTAGCCCTGTCTTCGGATGGAGAAATATGGCAATGAAAATGTTCTCTCTCTCTCTTCCAATTTTACTCTCTGAATATGAACCTTTTTGATGCTAGCTTTAATGTGACCTAAAATATGTGAAATGTGATTTGTTGTTCTGGAGGGTTCTTCCTGGACTGTCTCTCTTTAAAATCAAGCTAATCACTGAACCTGAGCCTGTAAAAATATACAAAATTGTACACATGCATGCTCAATTGTATTATACCCCATTGCCCAGCCTCAACACACTCATTAGAAATGGTCCACTGACTGTCTTTTTTTGGCTAAATAGTAAACAGAGACATCGTAAATTGTGTGGCGGCCTGGGAAACCCCTTCTTTCTGTTCTATTATATTGTGGTCAAAAACTACATATATTAGCTGAAATCTCTCTCTCTCTCTTGCTTCTAGCACTTTAAAGTCTAAAAATGGAGAAAATTACATTTAAGTGTTCTCTTTCAACTGTGGCGTAGGAGCATCGTGGGAAATTTGACAGCCGGTATCTGAAATTGAATCAATTCAGCTACAGTTCACTATGGCACATAGCTATGCAAAGTTTGATGTTAACTGTGTGAGGAAATTGCACTTTGCTAGAGAGGTTTTGGATACCTTTTCACAATGTTGACTGTTTTTACCACCGTCTTTTACCACCCGACTCCTTACCCATGATCTTTCCAGGAAGATGTCAAGGCAAGAATAAAATGTAAGTAAAGCCATTTTCAGGTATTTCAAGTGCAATATATTTATGGTATGTCAAGTATAATACAGGCAGAAAAACTCACTTTTAGCCAAAACCCAAATTTTTCATCCTTTTTTTTTTCAATTTGCCCGAATTTAGCCACAGCGTCATCCGATGGTTGTTCCCAGACCACCTCACAAATACTACCAGGATCTATTCAAAGTGCAAACATTTTGACAGCTGTAAATTTACCCAAGATTCATTCCATTTTGTAAACCACACAAGTTGACACCACATTTAGATATACATTATTATTATTATTATCGTCATCTAGAGCTGCAAAAACATAAAGACTGTCCTTCAGTCCTGATCTCGTAATCCATTCCATCATCTAGCCCTGATTTGGGAGCAGCTGGAACCAATCCCCATCTGAAATATTAGTAAGGCATCATGCCAGTCTTGGATCTATGATTAAGGTCACTGGCTTGGACACCATGTCCACTTAGTCTCTGACGGTTTGGTAGTTCAGGAGCTACCACCAGGCACAGGCACAGGCACAAGCAGCTTTCAACCTGGTCACATCACAGTTAAGCCCGTACTGGAAGGTTTTCCAATATGGTGCTCTTCCAGACAACCACTGGCTGGTATTCTGCAGTAAACAGACTCTCAGTGTCTCACCACATCCAGCAAGTGAAGGTGCATCGAAAAAAAAAAAAAACACAAAGAAAACCAACAGGTTTAGAGCAGATGCTGGTTCCTGTCCAATCTTCAGTTGCGCAGTTCCCAAGCAGTTGGTAGCGAGGTGAAAAAAAGGTTCTTGTTTGAGGCATCCCTTACACTAGACCAACTTTTCAGTGCTCTTCTGAGTTCTTTTCCTCTGACCTTCTGTCAGCAATGTAGGTCAACATTTATCACACCGGGTCCCCTCACCAGTAGGAGTTTCCATCCCCCTTCTCGACCCAAACAGTCAACTTAGGACCCCCCCCTGCTCTGGGCATGGCACCATTTGGGTAGTAAGCACTGTGGGGACTATAGTAGGCCATGGTGGGTCGGCTCCTCTTGGCTGTTAGGCGGCGACAGCCAATGGCCATGACAACGGCAATGACCAGGAACAAGATGGCGCCTCCACCAGCCATGAAGTAATACCAGTTGGGGGAAATAGGTGGCACTGACAGGGTATCTACTGTTGGCTCACTCCTGCCTGGTAGGGCTCCCCCTGGTGGAGAGATATACAACATGTGACAACACCCCACGTTACTGCTGAGGCTCATTGAGCAAGCATAGCAGAGTAAAAAAGCACTCCGACAAGCCGTAAGTAGGGCTAAATGTCCTGGCTCTATAGGTTAGTCCTTGATAAATCAAAGGGTTAATGAGGTAGTAGGCTAAGCAATCTAATTAAACACTAACCTGAGATATTTGTTGCCATAATGATTAACTCTTCAGGACTATATAAAGGCAGGGCAGCTACATGGCTTCATTCAGGGATATATGTAGGGCTGCATTCAAATCAAGGGTCCAAGCAGAAGAACATGCAATTTTCTCTTTGTGCACATTTGGAATACTTGCATGATGCCAAAAGAAAGTCGCTATCTATTGTATTTAAAGGAAAAATCCACCCTGAACCACTTGTACATTAATCTCTATAATTAACACATTCTTCAATGGCGTCCAGTATTTAATTTTTAATGACTCTTTTTAGTTTAAACTTCTTTCATTGACACGTTGGACTATTTTCACTTTGGTTAACTGTGTCCTAATTTGCCGTTCAACTACCTGCAGTGGAAAATCGTCCTTGCTAAAGAGTGCAATGCAGCAGCGCTTTAGTAATTTAGTCTTTCCAGTTCTTTCAACTACTTAGCTGTACACTCTGCTCAAACAGATCAGCTTCCAAAGCGTCAACACCATCACGCTCGTCATCTCGTACGTCAGAGTCTCTGCCATTGTATATCTGCATTGCAATCTGGGTCTTTGAGTTTGCACCAGCCAATCTCCTGTACTTCTGTTCTGGCTTTTTCATTAATATGACATTGCATGTCACTGGAAAACGCTGAAAAGAAGCAGTTGCTCATTTGGTTTTAGGAGCAAACCCTGATCATTATCACTTGTGTATTGAAATTTTGTGTCCTATTAAATGCTAGCAATAACAGTATCCCACAGTTACATCAGCATGATGCATAACTGCTAACGAAAAGACAGCACCAGCCAATAATTATTTTTTTTTTATCACCAGAATCAATGAACAGACCACAAATTTCAATATAAACATATTTAATGTGTTTCAGGGTGGAGGTTTCTTTTAAGCTTTGAGGTAGCCCTGTTATTAATTGTGTGGTAGCAGTGTTAGTTTTTAGTAAGAGGATGTCACATAGGTGTGTTGCTGGGTTTTGTGTGTGTGTGTAGGGAAGATGGATGTTTCTAATCCTTAGCTTGTGCATTAGCCCTATAGTCCAACCAGAAGCCTGGTACTATTTGAGTCGTCTTCATTATAGCAAGAGGTAGGTTGTGGAGTAGGAAAATTTACCTGACACAAATGTCTGAAACCAATTACTGAACATTCAGCCAGGCCACATTGAGTCCTGTTACTCAAAATAACTACGGTTCAGGCACAACGTTGCACTTGTTTTTTTCCTGTCAGATCTGCAACGTTTGCTAAAAAGAGCGCTGAGCACAGGCAACCAAAAAAAAGCCAAAGGAACAATACTCTAGGGACCAGAAGACGTGAACGCTGTCTCTAACATGCTTTTAAAAAAAAAAAAAAAAGGAGAGAATGCTGCTCATTAAAAAAGATGGTGTCTTGCACACTGCATAAACTGTAACTAGACAGTGGAAATTAGTTGTGCAAGGGTGGAAGTGCTGATTAATTTGTCTAGGGTGATGTGGCAAAGGAATCAGACTCTGTAATCTTTTCGTCTTGCATTAAAATATCTCTGAAAGAGGTTAGGAAATGTGCCAGCTAACCAAGTGTTCACCAAATCCATGCGAACCAGTGCTGGAAAGTTAGGGATGCTGGTTTATGCTCATCAATGGTACAAGAACCAATCCAACACTGAACAGGCAATTTTTATATAAAAAAGTACGTCCTGCTTCCAGTAGCAGATCCAGGATCAGCGTTTATCACGGCAGAGAACCTGAACTGCCATTGTGCCATGTGTAACCTGAGCTAAAACTGATCCTGGATCTGCGGTATACAGTTTGTACTAATAATTGTAACAACTCACCAGTCATATCTGGGGGAAAGGCATCAATAGGTTCTGAAAAAGAGAGAGAGAAACAAAAACACATTCATTTTACAGCTAGAATATATAAGGTTATTAAAGATTTTCTATTGTCTTGCAAAAAACAGAGTTTACAATTAGCATGAATATGTAATTAGCTCAAATGTACCGGGAACCAAACCTAACAAGATTTGCGTTTATAGGAAAATAATCAACGATTGTGTGTTGTGAAGTGTTCTGATTACTCTTATACCAGAGCAGTTTGTCAATGCTAACAATTTATTCTTCAATGAAGAATAAATACTTTTTATGCATTTGTAGTTGCATTTATGGTTGTTAATGCAGCTTGTCATTACTGAGAAACCACAAAGCTTTCTGCCAGATAACTGAAAGTGCTGACACTTCCATAAATATATATAATAAACCTCGCCTCAGAGAAAACTGTTTCTATAAAAACAGTTATGTATTAGAAGGGGCACATTAATAAACTCTGCAGCTTGAGCTGTTAATAATTAATTAATATAATAAATCAACACCACCTGACCAACCAGAATTGGGAATTCAAAGTCCAAATACCTGGATATTTTACAGTCTGTAATATTCATAGAAACCAAAATAACTACCAGCTAGAATTATGTTCTGTGAATTATGCTGTGTCGGAATCGCTGTGTAGGAATTTTACCTACTTGAAACACATTTGACCCTATATTTAAATCTGGGTTTCATAATTTAGTTAAATCGGAAACCAGAGCTAATCCCTGGACTTGACAAGACCACTGGAGATGTTGAGTAAATCTGGTTTCAGAGAATACTGTTTACAAATACTGAGAAACGAGGAGAACTTGATGAAATATAGATTAGCATCGAGGCCCGTGAGGCTTTGTGGCCTAGTTTTGATTCTTCTTTTGGATTTGATGGCAAGTAACATGTCACTCGTACCCCCCCGTCATAGTTTTATTTTGAGGAGCAGTGCTACGGTTGTTGCTGTGACACTTAGATGTCTTGAGCACAAATCCATAGTTTTTATATGCAATATTTAGTAAAGATCATAAAGTAAGGAATACGTTCTTTAAAAAAAAAAAAAAGAATCCTAATAAAGATGAATGAAAGCATGACGGATAAGTTGAATGGTAATGATCTGTAAAACACCAGCTCTTACGTGTACATTCCTCCAGTGGCGTGCTGGAGCTCATATGGATGTTATCAATCCAGATGTGGCCTGTGGTTGCCTTTTCAAAGATGCCTTCAATGACCACCTTCCAGAAAATGAAACAAAAAGCTCGAATGAACATAGTCATTCATGAACACACATTTATAATTCAAATTTATAGATATCACTATAAATAGTACTCTTCTTATCCAATTGAGGCATTTTGTATATATCACCCCAGTCTACCTGGAATTCCTTAGGGGATCGAGGTACGATAGTGCGTCCCTCCTTCCACATGGAACCCTGGCTGCCATGGAGAGCCCAGAGAAGGGTTTCCTCTTGAAGCGGGTTGCGCAGTAGGACCCGCAGGGTTCCTTCATTCTCTAGCTGATAGGAGAACTTCAAGCACAGAGGCCCTGTGTCAGGACCCACCTCTGGGCTGAAGAGCCTGGCTTTCTTTCCCTGTGTCTTGGGACTCGCTTCGATGTATAGGTAGTTTCCCAGACCTGTGCAGACATAACAGCAGCTGGTTAATGACGGAGTACTCGAACCAGAAGCTGAGAATGTAAACACACAACTTCAAATCCATTTACAATGTCAGTTTAGGCAAACACACGCAAGTAATATTTCAAATCAAACACTTGCCATTAATCCCGCTTCACCAGTTGATATAAACCAAACAATTCCACCAGGCGCCAACTTGGAGACGGTAACCATGAGAGTGAGGTGATACAAACAAATCTCAATATAAATATTATCTCACTAAAGAGACACAATTATGGACAGACTTTTTTCAAACATTTGCCTAATTCATTTATGAGAAAAATGTGGTGGGGATCAATAACAACGAAAGATATATTAATTTCTTTTTAGATTTGTCCCAAGTGTATGCAAACTTCACACTACTGTATCATTTTTTTAGAGATTTAAGAAATATTAATGGATTGCCAAGGGGGAAATTCCAGGATACAAGAGCAAAGCGTTTTAAGAATTAGTGAGCTGGAAAGCGCCTCTGGCCCAGCGCATGCTTTCTAATTGTGATTTAATATATTGAGGCACAATTTAAGAAAGGAATAAAACACAACAAGGAGTGCTGTTATAGGATAATAATCAAAAAACAAGACGGTGTGATGTGGCCTGATGTGAAGCAACAAATTTGATTATTTTCCTGAAACAGCATGTCCTGAAGTGTTTTATTTTTCAAACGCCACAGCAGTTTGCTAACAATAACAATTATCTGTTTATTAAATGATGACATGACACGTATGTTTTATCTGTTTATAGTTAGATTTAATGTTGTGGAACAGCCGCAAAACAAGCTAGGCCCAGACTTCTGTATCTCCAGTTTCCAGATTCTAGCTCCTCTTGGGTTGTCTGTATCCCTAGATGTCCCCAAGCCAACTGTGAGATATAATCTCTCTTGTGGGTCTTGGGTCTTCCCCGGGGTCTCCGCTCAGCGGGACATGTCTTATACCGATGGCTAATCAGAGCGCATTCCTTGCAAGGTACCCTGAACTACCTCAACTAGCGCATCTTGATTTGGGGGAGCAGTGGCTCTACTGTAAATCTCTCCTGGATTGGTGAGGTCCTCCCCCTGTCACTGAGAGTATTCCCAGCATATTCTTTTGGAGATAGAGATGTAGATTGATCATTAACCAAAGAGCTTCTTCTGCAAAATGAGCTCCTGCTTCACCACCACAAACAGGTACAGCAGTCATGAATGGTGATAAACTATTTGTCAATCTCATGCTCTATTTTCCATCACTTGTGAATGAGATAACCAAAAAAATGTAGGGGGAGGTGTAAATTCTTTTCTTATATTCATCCATCGTTTTCCCTTCACTGTTAGGAAAAAGTGAGCCGTTTCTGTGGGACAAGAGGGACATTCAGGACTTTACCAGATCAGATGCCAAAGGTCACCTCTAACACCTTGAGCTGTCGGACAGAGAGTGTATCGAAAATATCTAGAATGATAATGTCCGCATAACTTCAGCATAAAAGTGAAAAAGAAAGTGAAAAATACAGGCCAAAAGGATCTAATAATAATACGACAAGTCAAACAAAAGGAATAATTATTTCTTCAAGGAGGCTTTAAGAGCACAGAAGGCTGCTTATTGATGCAGCAATGTGCCTTTGAGGTAGTTTAAGCGTTGAAACGCAAGTGTAGGAATTTCCACAGAAGTAGGTTGCTTTGAAGTCAAATCTGGATCCTGGGTCTTAACATTTTCTTTCACAAAGCAGGGGAGAAGCTAGGTAGGCTGTAATGATGTAAGAAAGGAGACTATTTCTTCATGCAAAACCTAAAAAAACATTGTATGAAAGGGTTTGATCATATTCGTATGAATACGTCTAAAACATCAACTTCGTGTTTGACAAGAGAATCCTTGCTTGATAGCCTCTTCTGCTTTGCGTCTTGCCACATGCTAGGAAGCAGATGAATGGGTAAGAATGTTCAAAGGAGAGCAAAAGCATGCCAAGCATCCATCGCTCTGTCGTTACCTCTTCCGCATTCCACATGGGCCAAACAAAGTCTGGGATTTGTCAAGAGTTTAATTGTATCCCTGCCCCCTGGTCAGGGTGGTGATGGATTCTGAGCCTATCGCAGGAACACTGGGTACGAAGTGGGTATATACCCTGGATGTAATGATGGGACCATGCACATTAGGGTTGTTTGTCTAATCGTGAAACCATGACACTTAGTGCAAGATCAGATGGTTACCTCACCACTGACTTTTCCAGAATACTTATAAAAATGCATTTCCGTCTATTACCACCTACTCATTCAAGTTCCTTACTCCAGTGGTTCTCCTCCCTTTTGTATCCATAGGCTGGATTTCCCTCTGGACTCACTCTAAATTATACAACAGTAAGCTCTGTTTCTCTGGTTGCATTGAAAACAGCTATTGTTGTAAATTATTATATTGCTACCTCTTAATCGTAAGACTAGGTAATTTCAATCCTTAACACCCCTAATGCACACACACGTTCACATACCCTTTCACACCGCAGCATAGCCAAATTAACTACTGGCATGTCCGTCAGAGGAACCTGAAAAACTCAAAATTCCATAGAGACCAACCC
>NC_069735.1:1627620-1662620 GCF_027358585.1 Pangasianodon hypophthalmus
CTTCTTTTTTTTTTTTTTTTTCCTTCTACAAAATCTGAATTTTATCCGTCTTTTAGCTGAAACCTTCCAAAAACAAAACAAAAAAACAAAACGAAAAACAAAAAAATCTCCACCCGCTCAGCTCTCAAGCAGAACTCGCAGTAACGATCTGTTTCCAACCGAATGTTTACTAATTTTAAACGAAGTTTGAAGAAAAAAAAAAAAGCAAGAGTGATTCTGCAGAATTCTCGATTCTGATTGGTCGTTGAACTACGTTATTGTTTCTATAGTAACAACTTACAACAGAAACTTGTATGTTGGACGCTTCACGTAAACAGATTTAAAAAGTGTTGCTTAACAAAAAAAAATAAATAAAATGAACATATAATCATTGATATGAAGTTTTCTGTAATATTTATGGAAGGAGTCTCCAGTTTCAGCGCGTTGTCTTTTTTTTTGTAATCAGAAATTCAAGAATTTGCGTCTTTTTTTCGTTTGTGTTTTTTTTTTTTTTTTTTTTTTTGTCGTCAGGGAAGGACTGTTTATCGCTGCTGGAACGTAAGTAACAGGAACTAATTTGTTCTCTGCAACGTTAAACGTCTATCGTCGATTAGTTTCCGATCCTGTAGCGTCCTACCTGGAAGGCTGCATCCCAGAACCTCTATCCTCATGCCGATGCCGCCGGGAGACCAGCGTTCAGGGTAAATCCTGACAAACCGAGTCACGATCTCCTCGAATCGCCGCAGCTCCGGCATGTCGAAATGCACGTTGCCTTCAAAAATCTTAAAGAAAAAAAAAAATAATAAAATAAATTTTAAAAAAATTAGCATTTGAGAAAAATAAGATGGATATTTTGTTCATCCAGTCAATTTATTATTTTTTTTTTTTATTAAATACATTGTATTTAATACATAATTTTGCTTATTTTTAAATGAAAGAGAGAAAATGCACTAGTGCAAAAAAAGAAATTTTTATGAGCAAAAAAAGTGATAAAATATTTTGTGTGGTATTTATGTATATGCAAATTATTATTTACATTTTTTTTTTGGTTTAAAAACGGCTGAAATGTTTTGAAAACTTTTTGTGCAAAGTAAAAAGCAAATAATAATAATAATAATAATAATAATAAATTTAAGGATTAGGAGTAAACCAAAGAATTCATCCATTTTGCGCATAATGTTTTTATCCTTTTTTTGTATTACATTTTTAAATTTTATTTTTTAAATCCATTTTTTAATTTTTTATTTTACAGTTTTTTAAATCCTAGTCCATGATCTAAATCTTTCCTTATTTGGTATGCTAAAAGCTAACACATGCACCAACCTTAGGCATGCTGGTCTTGCTGTCCATCACAAAATTCCAGTCTTTTCCGTTCGCGCTGTGGGCCAGGCGGTACTTCCGTACGAAGGCGCGGTTTTCCGAGCTCGTCCCTCCGTCTCCGCCTCTCGCTCCCTGAGTGATGAGACCGCTCACCGTCTTGGCCGTCCCCAGGTCCACTTGGAGCCACTCCTCTCCGGCGAGCGGCTGCGGCGAGGCGGGGAACCAGCCGGACCTGCTAGCCACCAGGCGCGCCGTGCTCGGGGCCCAGTGGAGATCTCGAAACGAGGACGCTGAGATCTGCGAGTCCGGAAGCTGGCCGGAGAGCAGGCCCTGGAGCTCGGAGCACGGAGCGTCTGGGAGTAGTGGGATAGGAATGGGTGAGGGGTGAAATGGATGAGTCGGGCGAGTTATGGATTTGGCTTAACTATTATAAATTAAGAAAAAATTGTTTCCACACTTAACCTTACATCTTTTTGCATACATATTAACAAACACTATGAACGTTTTGCTGAATGTTAACTACTTAGCAGCAACTTTATTTTCCTCCAAATCTCCAGAACATGCTAAAGCGCTGTACTTTGGCTTAGTTTAGCAGCTCTGCAAACGAAACAAAACAAAAAAAAATGCTGCAACCCAAAACACACAGTGTGTTCGATTCACTTCCTGCAGTTGAGTCGATTCAGAGTCAAATCCCTAGAATTCACTTGAAGGCAAACCAAGACCACTTCGCTCAGACAACTGAGTCACCGCAAGAAGCGAGTCGGTGATTCCAAGTGAATTCTAGCGATACAGCTGAACTCAAGTGAAGTCAAATAAACTCAGGTGAACTCTACTGAAAAAGCGATTTGACTCACTGAAGGATGTTAGTCGAATTAGTGTGGAATTGCGTAAACTGTAGTTAAAAAGTGGTTTGACTCTGAATCAACTCATTGCAGGAAGTGAGTCGATTCAGAGTCAAATTGCTTCCAAGTAAACTATAGTGAAAAAGTGATTTGAAACGGAATCAACTCATTGCAGGAAGTGAGTCGATTCAGAGTCAAATCACTTTCTTATTAAAGTTCACTTGGAAGGGGACAGAGAGTCCCCTCTTTCCTCGCTCTGACACTCTCGGACCCGGACCTGCCTAAAGAGCCGGAGAACACACCAGGGTTCTGTTCAAACCCCCTAAACACTGCACATGTGGAAGAGCTGTTGGAGTTTTAGAGATTCAGACACACAGACCTGTGATCTGGCAGCCATAGAGCTCGAAGCGCAGAGCGATGCCATTCTTCCACGTCTGGGGTCTGATGCGGACGAACCGGGCCAGGGTGGGCTGAGGAATGCGGTTCAGCACCACTTCCGATGGATCTGTGTTAGCATGGAATATCTATAATAGACCAAAAAACACAAGCTTAGCTGAAGGTTACGGTGTAATTACTTACAGCTCAGGTTTAAAAAACACTCAATATGTCTCGTCTTCCTCTTATTCATGAGGAATAAAAGCATTTATGAACGCATTATATCCTGTGTTTGGTGTTGCCATGACTCTCAGCCTGTGGTTTGAAGGTAATTCTTTGTCACCGCACATGTGTACAATGCGATTTATTAATTAAACGCTCGTGACTGATTTGAACCGAGTGGGTCAAGACATTTCTGAATACGTCTTTAAGGGTTTTTACAGAAGATGACAGAAATCCTGCAAGGAACGCAGCGTTCCACTTCTGTGTGAATTTACCACAACAACATAAATTTCCTGTTATCTCTCTTACTTTCACCATGGAAAATGATAAGACCGAGATCCAGTAAGACTACTGAATAGGGGGAAGTGAAAACTGATAAGGTTGAAGTTCCCATGAAGAAGTAAAATGCCATGCTGTGAAATTTGCTATTAAATCTTAGTAGCAACTCTGCTGAATGAGGAAGTGGTGATGGATGAAGGGTCACATGCTCCAGATCTTCAGGCTAAAGGTGAAATAAGAACATTAGTAACATGAAACAGTGCGTAATAATAGAAATGAAAATGAATCAAAATAAGGACACCAGTAAAGTGAATGAAGTAAACAAGGAAAAAATGGGGGAAAATTAAAGAATTTAAAAAAATGAGAATATAAACAGGACGAATGAGAGAGTGTGTAATGATGGGGGGGAAAAGTAAGTAAAAAAATTTATAACTTTTTTAGTTATTTGTCTTAATAAAAACACTAATACAATGAATGTAATTGGGAACAAGTTAAAAAAAAAAGAATTAATCTAAATAAGAGCATTAGTAAGATTATGTAATAAAATAAGAAAAATATTAAAGAATCAGAAATAGGTCTATTAGTAAGAATAAGGGAGAAGTGTGTAATAATGGGGGGTTAAGAAAAAAATTTAAATTACTTAAAATATGGACACTAATAAGATGAGGAAACTAGTGAGTAAGAAAGAAACAAAAGAAAAATAAAATGAATCAACATTTTAAAAAAGTGAAAATGAGAAAAGTGAGGGAAAACTACAATAAAAAGAATATTTTTTTTAAAAAGAAAAAAGGAAAAGAATCAGAAATAAGAACATTAATAAATGAAATTGTGTGTAATAATGGGGAAGAAAGTAAAAAATATACTTAAAATAATAAATAGTAAATAAGGAAAAAAGGGAAAGAGGGGAAAAAGAGAAAAATGTAAAAACTTTGAAATAAGAACATCAATAAGATAAATGAATAGTGTGTAATAATGAGAAATAAAATAAGAACAACGTGAATGTATGTAATAGGTGTAAAAAAATATAAATTATAATATTAAATTAACTAAAAGTATGAGTAGTAAAGGGGAAAAAAAATATAAATGATGAAAAACTTAACACACAACAACTCTGTTGTAATTACACGTAATAATCAAACTCAAAAGCGAATTAAAAGCTGATCTAAAGAAGCATGTGTGACTTTTTGAGGAATTTTCAGCTGGGAAAATTGCTTTTAGGTGTTTAGATGTTTCTGATTTAGTCCTAGCTTAGCACTAATAAGTAAATAAAGACGTAAATAAAGAACACCCCAGTCTCTCGCTGTTAAAGCTGACGGTTTGGGAAAATGAAACTCAATACAGCTTAAGCACAGAAGACTCAGATTACTAAAAGCTATTGTGCTCTCCTTTACTTCCCCTGAAGCTCACAGATTCCAGCAATACCGCCAGCATGGTCTCTGACCTGCACCAGTTGGCCTAATTACTGAGGTCAAAGGTTAATTAGTTACAAAAACAAGACCTGGGAAGTTTGGGAGTCGCATAAGAGACAGAGTTTTACATTGAAATGAGAGAGAAGACTCATTTCAATATAAAAATACAGAATAATCATTCAAATATCCTCGTGTCGTCCATTACAGATTACAAAAAACATCCGTTTTAGTTAACCATGGATTGTGTAATGGCTAATTCTATACTTAAAAAAAAAAAAAATCAACTCTGTTATAAGAGCAAAATATTAACAAAGAAACCATGTAAGAAATAGTAGATTGCTACCTGAGTTGGTATGATACTTTTTTTTTCTGTTAAGCCTTTGCCAAAATCTGCCTGACAACAGCATGAACTCTGGCATTTCTCCATTCAAACGGAAACAACTAGCTGGAGTAAGCTGAATAATTCAGGCCGCGGTGTTGTGTCGTGTCTGCACTCGTGGCAAGCCATAAAATTATAACGACGCCGTCATGCTCCCTTGAGACGTCCCTTCATGATTCTTTACATGTTCTAGGCTCATCACAGGCATTTCCATGATGCATGATGTGCATCACAATGTACGAGTTTGCTCACAAACTAAAGCATTGAACATTTCTGAAAGTATGTAACACTGAAAATGAGAATTTTTTTTTTTAAAAATTAAGTACAAATTCATAACATCAGCTGCCTCGAGTCAGTTTGTAATTAATGAAAAAAATAACACCACAAATTTTCACGTAGAGATCGCAATATATCAGAAAAATGTATCGTGACATAATTTATCACAATACCAATATTATATCGGCCGATCCTAGTCACACGTTACAGGAGTGGACAAACGCTAAATTCATTAGCGAGTCTACAAGACAAGTAAAAGATGTGCTAGCGACCAAAATCACATTAGCTAGGCTTAAATGTGGTAGCTATCATGATGTAATAACATAATGGATGGCAAGCTAGTGAGCTAGTTAAGTGCGTTAATACAGGCTGAGGGGAAAAAAAGAGGTAGTATAATCATGTAGCACATCGTGTTTGCGCTCTCGACAAAACTAAACATAACTACACGCCAAACGAAAACGTTTGTTTTGAGAAAGTCAGTAGCGAGTAGGGTTTGTTTTCTTCCGCTGCTTCTCTGCCAGGAAATTCCGAATAAAAACGAATAGTCATGCTTTGATTCCGTACGACTTCGAGACCCAGACAAAGCATGTTTTCTGCATGGTGGGGGCGGGGCATACATTCTAGAGAGCAGCTGATTGGATGAACACAAGATTAGTACAGGATGATTCAATAAACCTTGGAATAGTTTTCCCAGAAGTGACTAACTGTGAAATTAAAAAGGAGTAAATCTCTAAAACTGGAGATAAAAACTTCATTTCTGGAAATAGTATCATATCGGTGTCAAAAACACCAAACAGAAAACAAACGAGGGTCGGTGCAGATGGTCCGAGTTTGTGCTCACTCTTTCTCCAAACTCTTACGCTGAATTTAACGACACCGGAGGGAGATGCGCTACAAGCCGGTCTGGTCAAGACATTATTTTGGACAGACTTTCTTTTCATCCCCTTTCTCTCTTTTCCTCGCTTTCCTCCCTCCTTCTATCTCCGCTCAGATGAAGATGTCGAGCTGGTTTCAGTTGGCCGCTTGCCAGAGTCATGCAGATGAGAAATTGGGTCTGTGTGTGTGTGTGTGTGTGTGTGTGTGTGTGTGTGTGTGTGTGTGTGAGAGAGAGAGAAAGAGAGAGAGAGAGCAACCATATACACACTCTTATATCTCATATATTCAGATACTCAGTACAGAACGGCGTTTCTCTTCGAGCTTTGTGTCACCGAGGGTAAAAAATGACAATAACTCTCTCCATTACTCCGTCTTCATACTTCCGCTCTCTGGCACAGGAACCGAGGAGAGAGATGAAATTGCTTTGTATGCTGTTTCTTTCTCCAGCCTCGAGCATGTGACAGATAAATTGCGTGCCTTATAAGATGGATTTAGAGGAATTTTCGATAATAAACAGCAGAGCTCCTGTGAGATTTCCTCCATTTCTGAAAGTGAAAGTCTTTTATCCGTCCATGCGTACGTCCATGATTGGATGTATACAAGCCCGTATTATTCGTGACCTTTTTGTGTACATACATACATTAGACAATCAGTCAGTCATGATCGATGTGTGTTTACACTAGTTTACACATATGTGTATGTGAGAGCTCATAGGTGCAAACAATTCATTGGCTCTTGCTAGTCCGATCATCTGCTTGGCTGTAAAAGGAAGTCTACAATTGCTTCCTTGCATTGTGTAGGTCCTGAGAACTTCCCATTTGGGAAACGTCGGATGGGCGAGTAAATTCGGGAATAAGAGAGGGCTGAGCATTCGGACTTGAGATATCTCGTGAACACTTTTGAATACAAGTGTGCTGCAGCTAAAACGCACAATAAAGAGACTGTTTACAGGCTTTCCTATTCTTTTCTTTAGACGCAAAATGGTGGACACATCTCTGTGGGGCTACCAAAACCAAAAAACTGCTTACTCTACACTTCAGTGTGTAACGAATATCGTTGCTGTTCGTGTTTTTTACGAGCAAGACTCGGCAGATTTTTGTCCTACCTATTGTGGTTTTTTTCAGAGAAAAACATTTTCTTAAAATTTTTAAAAAATGTGCAATAAAGATCACTTCATGGTCCAGTTCTCTTCAAGTGTGCTGAGAATTTCCTCACGGTGAATTTCATATTATGGGCTGTAAGTACTCTCGCAAAAAAATCAGGCCATTAATTAATAGTATCGTCCCCAAGAGTTCATCAAGGCTACACTGCATTTTGCGTACAATTAACTGTCACCACGTGAAAGGATATACAGTAATAGGATGTGCTGGATCAAGTGCTATTTCTGTGTGCTTTTGAATAATGAGTGTGTGGAAGCCATTTTGCTGAATCAAACCAGTGATTGTTATAATTACAGCTAGGACTATTCATGCAGCAATACGTTGATGTACTAGACTCCTGCTCCTTCAGTCTGCATTGTTCACCCCCTTGTGTTTAAAGGACACTAGGCGCTGTTGGAAAAAAACCATCTCAGATGCTCCTACTCAAGAAAAATCTCGGAGGAGTGAATTACAAGCAGGTGGTGATGATGACCTGAATGGCGCGGTTAGAAAATCGTGCTTAACCCAACTCTGAATACGAGGAACTTTCCCAATATATTTGCCTGCATGTTAATGGTTAATGCAACGTTCAAGTTCCCTTGAATCTAGTCAAGCCTAGAGATCCAGTTGAGTAGATCCAGAAAATTCAGTGTACGAGTATCCTGCATATTATGATATCATTTTATAATATTTAGAATCATCACAAACTGATTGAAAGCAGCAGATTTGGTAACAGTTCAGTCCTGAATTTTTACAGACATTTTCTATTCCTTTTCATCGTTACATAATTTATTTTTAAAGATGTAAATAAGTGATATCAACCCTAGTTTTTCACAGTTTTTGAAAAATTGTTTTGCTGAAAGTTTCTTAGCAAACTTCTTATCACGCATTGTAGATTGTAGAAACGCCTTTGAGAATATCGCCCAGTTCTCGAAGAATGGTATAACGATAGTGAAGATCAGCTAAGCTAACCTAGTGCAAAAGTTTCTCTCCATCAGAGGGCTCGTGTAGGCGTCATTAGGTATCTCTCGGGTAATTTGATTCCAGCTATGTAAAAATACACTTGACACACACAAACCACCCTCTCCCACGCTTGGGGTCCCTACAAATCCAGGTGCACGTGTGTGACCGGTCGTACAGGTGTGTCTATGACCGTTAATGCACAAGCGTGACGAATGGCCTTTAGAGATAACGGCGCACAAAGGGCCCTATTGTTCCCCGTTTGCCAGATAAACATCCCTCAACCTGTTCCCATGTCACTTTCTCTGTCGACGCATCAATGCAGAGGTCACCTGGGACTGAGGTCACTACTCCCAGCAGTCATTACGGCTCAGTCATCAACAGCCGTGTCAATTAAATCCAGAACCTTTACTTCCCCTGGGGTGTTTTAGCTTTAAATCTGAGAATAATCTCAATCGGAATAAAAAAAAATGAACTGATTCAGGGCGATCAGAATGAAATTTCTTAATCATAATGAATATTTTTAATAATCCTTTAAATGGAAGAATAATAGACTTTGAAGGCGAGTGCTTGCGTTTAAAGGACACTAGATGATGTTGAAAAAACTTAGACGCTTCTACTCAAGAACTATGTGAACTATGTGGAAGTAATTTTAATAAACTGAATGTTGCAGCCAGAAAGTCAACCTAAGGACCTGCATAACCTGATTCTGAATATGAGGAACTTTCCCCAAGTCACTTCAATAGAAGAAACGTGTCGGATTACTTTCTCTGCCAGAATCTGTGCTCATTTAAAACGGTCGAGTAAGAAAACACAGCACGTGTTGCAGATTTGAATCTGTTTAAAATAAATGTGAGGTTGGATGGATGTCTAACATTTTGGGATCTGAATTGACCTCATTATATTTATTTGTCAGAAATTCAGCGATGATCTCATTGTTACACCAATGATGGCACGAGTATTTAAAAGTCACACCTCTGGTTTTAATAAAGCCCATAAACATTCTTTCCGCTTTGGTTCTCAACAGTAAAGCATCCACTTGAGATTTTCTCCCCGTCTGGTTCTCGTTGTAATGATGAGCAGTTCCTCTGGCTCTGACACGACCTGCAGGGTCCTGGAGCGAACAGGAAAAGGTTCTTGCTTTGCTTACCTTGTGGTTCTTGCCATGGCGATACATCATCCAGTCCTCTCCGTTTGTGCTGACCTCCAGCTTGAAGGTGGTGACGTAGTACGACTTCTGCGTCTCCTTCGAGATGGCGCCCTGTGTGGCGATCCCCGTTAGAACCTTCAGGAAGTGCAGGTCCACCTGAGAGAAAGAACATCAGTGAAAAAGAGAAAGCCACTCTTTCTTTTTGTCTTGGTTTGTTTTTCTTTGTTCTTTCCTCGTTTCTTTTTCTGTTAGCAATCGTTCTCTCTTTCTTCCCTTGAACCTTTTCACTCATGTCCTCCTTCCTTTTTCCTCTTAAATCTACTGTTGTTAATTTATCTGATGCAATAGTTAACAGCAGCAGCAGCACACTACAGATTTAACGACAGAAGCTTCAGTGGTGATTTTTGTTCGGGCTGCTGCAGGAGAATAACCTAAGCACAAGGTGATTCTGATTCACCAAAAACAAAACATGAGGATTCCCAGGTCCAGGCGCCATCGTCGCTCTGCAGAGGGGACAATGGCAAAAATTCCAAGCACAGGGGATGACGGGGATCTAAAATCGATGGTGCTGGTGAAAATTGCTAAGCATGTATCCTTAAATAGTGCCCTCATCCATCACACAGCAGTTAGAGATATAGTAGGGCTCTCCATGCATCACCATTCCCAGGAGAGACAACAAACGCAGAGATCAGGGAGCGTGACTGAGGCTTAATGGTGTGTGTGTGATAGTAACCTGAATGTACTCCTTGTTGCTGTCCTCTGCAGGTGTCCAGGCGTTGTCCTCGTTGTTGAGACGGGCCATGCGAGGAAGCCAGCGGCCATCATAGAACGAGGACGAAGCAGAAATCTGCTCATCTGAGATCTTTCCTGACTCCATGCCAAACACAGTGTTGCAGTGGAAGCCTGGGGATGAGAGAATCAAAGGTAAGGAAAGTTTTTTGTTGGTTTTTTTTCCCACAAAAAGGCAGTGAATGAGGGACCATGCAGAGCATAAAAAGCATTAACTGGACAGGACGAAAGGTAAGGACAAGATTGTGTTACCATTGAAGACAAGATACAATGTCAACACACGGGGAGAAAGAGAGTGAAGCAGCGAGTGAAGATTTGCTTTCACAGCCATTAAGTGATACAGGAAAAAGGGAAGATGCTGACACAGTAAAATAAAGAGAAGAAAGTGATAAATGATACACAGTGCTACTCAGACACACTCAGATTCCACGGGTAGTTCTATTAAAACAGTGCCTTTATAAATAATAAATGACTCTGTAAATGAAAATGAGGTGGACGCATCACACTTACTGTCAGTAACGTCTTTGCGAGTCATGTTGTAGCGTGCAGAGAAGCCATCTTTGGCCACTGCCATGTCTGTGTGAAAGGAGAGAGACAGGAGACCCGTGGAGGACACGATCTCTGGCGGGATCTTCATGCCGCAATATCGGCCAATCAGTGGTGAAACTGTGGGGAAAAGTTGTAAAAACATGAACCACAATCATAGAGCCTATTCCTACAAACCTTCTCCAAGCCCAAGTAACCTTGCCCTGTCCCTGTTTTGTGGGACAACCAGGAGGGTTTTCCCAAGTCCCGGTAGATCCACTGATCTAATGGAATCAGTCCATTGGATCAAAACATAGAAATGACTATTCGCAAACTTAACAGTTTAAAACTTTCCCAAGACACCATAAATTCCCATCAATTTGCATTCACAAGATTTTAACAAAATGTGCAGTTATCCAGTTCAACAATTACATCCTCAATCTTAGCCTGTCTTGAGGAGAAGGAAATGTTTTAGGGATTTAAATGAAAGAAATAAGATGTAATCAGCCAGTGGTGTGTATAATTAATGGTACAAGCTCTTTCCTATATGGACCAAAACACCTTGGTTATAGAAAAGCAAATTACTTCTTATTGATTTGGATATAAAGCCAAAAGGTCTTATTAGCTTTCACACTGCAATAGGACTGATTACAGATCTCCTTAAAGGGACCAAGCAGTGATGCACAAGGTATAAATTAGCTAGCCCCTCAAGAAAGGGAAGGCTCCAGTGTGCTGCCCAGTCTCATATTTTGGTTGTGCAGGCTAAAGCAAATTAACCGAAAGTACGAGTTGTCTGCATTAATTCTGACTGTAAGGGAAAGAATCTATGTAGCTGTAGTCCTTATCCTAAAGATAAAGGCCTAAAGAGGCCACATTCTCAGTAGCCTACTGTCTAACTATTAGTTATGTCTACTTGCCAGACAATCTACTTGCCTTGGGAGCTTGGCTGAATGATTTGTCCACCCCTGGACTAATTCAGGCTGTGGCATGACCACGTTTTGGGTTTTGAGACATGGGGCAAACTTAGTCAAGTTTGCTTGCTTGGTGCATAAGGAATGATCAGGTCATGACATGCATGTATTGGCTTTGTAGTTACTCTCAAGGAATTTGGTCAAAAATGCCAACATGTTTACTAGGATGGCTTACATCATCAGGGTTCATTGTGACAGAGTATGGCAGTTAGGGTGGCAAAGCAGATTTCAAAGGTGACAGCTGCCACCCATGTGACCATAAACGTGTACGTAAGATCAGCAACCCAAAGCTAAGCCTACTTACATAGAAGTAATCCCTTTGTTCTTATCAGGAGTTCTTCCACATCAGCTCTATCCAGGATCCATTTTTTTAAGATCAGGTAGAGTGTAAAGTGGAAATGCAGTCAACTGTTTCATGAAGCACCTTGTCCATGAGAATTTGGACCACCATCAGTTTATATGTTTGATTGTTGAGACTTGTTGGGATGCCACAATGGTTTAAATAAAACCAACCTTTGTTTGTTAGTTGGCGTGTCTCGTCTCTCGCTGCTTAGATAAAATGCAAAGTTTCCTGCCCACCCCCATTATATCCATCTGTGAGATCTCCATAAATTAAATCAGCAAAATTCGCAAGGCATTCTGACACCCACATGCTTGCCTCATTTGACACCAGCACAAACATCTCCTGCTCCTTATCTCAGCCCTCTAAATGAAAAGATAAATCACTCCTCTTCACTTCCAAAGAAGGAAGAGCGTCCTCAGATAAGAATGGCCTGAGGTGGGGGAGAGAGAGAGCACACAAAGGGGAGTGACTTCAGCATGAGGTGGAGAAAACAGGAAATAAATCATTGAGGAAGTTCCTGGCCCTGTGGAGGTGTCAATAGTTGATAGTGTGCCGTCATTCCTGAGACCTTGAGCTAAAGCGAACACTTGACACCCACTCTGAAGACTGTAGATGATATAGTGTAAGAGGTGAGAAGGTGGTTCTGCAGAAAATACCTCAAAATTGTGAAACCATAGCTAACCATAGCTAAGTCCTGGATCTCTGAATGTTTGATTTTGGATTATGAGCATAAATGTATTTAGCAAAACAAGCCTTTCTTGCATGGTGACCTGGCAATCCAGTTGTCCGGGGTATTTGGTGATAATTTCTAGATCCTACCTAACCATAATAATAGTCACTGGATCCATGAATGTTAACATTCTGGATGATACTGGATTCTGAACATAAATTTAACTGGCAAAACAAGCCTTTCAAGCATTGCAACCTTTTACAGACATCATTTTACTTCGGTTGGTAAGGTGAGATTGTGTTTCTGCAGAAAATACCTCAAGATTGTGAAATTTCTAAAAATCTAGTTGGGTATTTGGTGATATTTTCTTGGTCTGCCTAATATAGTAATAGTTTCTGGATCCATGAATGCTTACATATTGCATAATTCTGGACTCTGTACAGCCCTTTCAAGCATGGTGACCTATTCCAGAGAACATTTTCAGCAGGCCAATCCATCATCTTCGCTACACCACAAGCAATGCTATTCATTCAGGAGCTCACCCTGGGGCAGTCCATCCCACACTTCCAGCCAGTCGTATTTGCACTCAGCCTCAGTCATCAGCAAGGGGTCATTCTCCAGGTCAAAGGTCTTGAAGGTGAGGGTAACCTCTGTCTGTGGAGGGGCGATGATGATGTAGGAGCATTCCAGGTTGTGAGGGTACTTGTCGGGGAAGTCGGGTGACTCGATCACGCCGGACGGTGCAGTGAAATTCCGGAAACAGTGTTCTGAACCTGGAAGGCACAGAAATGTGGAAAAAAGTAAATATGCAGGCCTGCAAGTGTTTAGGCATTTTGAGGAGTACGAGTTATCATTCACAATATGCTAAAACACCCCAATAAAAATAATTGGAAGCTGAGCCAATTAAAATATGAATCTGAAATGATTGACAGTTTTGTAACTGTTTTGAACTCTGATGTTAACTAACAACCCCTGATGACCCCTCCTCCTTTCCCCATTTCACAATAGTAATCTATTAGCTGGCTGCACTCTTGTCTCGATGCTTGAAAACTTGCTTTCTGTCACAGTAAATGGAGACTGTTTTGAGATCATTCATGTAAACTAAATTGTAGCAATTTGTTTGACTTGGTTAATATTAGACAAGGATATAGTTAACATCCGTTAGCAATATTTATTAGAGATTCTCTAAAATTTGGTTAAAAAATGGCACTGTTCATTTTTCAACCAGTAGAGAAAAAATGTCTATAATATTGTGAGCAGATCAACAGTGAAAATGTCAGCCCCATGGAAACATTTCCCGGTTTCCACAAGAGACATTAGACGAGCAGTTTATAAAAGGACTATATAAAAATATCCGCTTTTTTTCTTCTTCCTGCATTTTTTCCTGCATTTACCTTGCTTTTACCTGCATTATATTTCAGGTTTATTCGTCTTGATATAAACATACATCTTAGGTTAGGTGTTATTTAGTCTAAATTATTCATCAAGGAAAGCTCTACAGTACACTGTAGCTTAAATAAGCAGGAACGTTTCATAGTTCATTATTCTCTGCACATTTCACAGGCTCCCTGTGAATAAAATGCCACACGAATGAAGCGTGATGTGATTTTTGGCCTTTGAGAGTTCGCAAGTATTCCTCTCGGTTGTGCTAACGCTCCTGTTCAGCGTACGGAGGGGGGGGAAACAACAAAACTTAATGGGAAAGAGAGAGCAGGGAGTGAGAGCGAAAGAGAAAACAGGCAGGCTTAATGAGAGAGAACGAGAGATCAGGAGGCAGAGACGAACAATAAAACAAACAAGTAGAAACTGGAGGCAGCAGGAGCCTGTGGCTCATCAGCTATGCAAATTTATGCACCCTGAGCTCTGGCAGCTGAACAGCCAATACACGCTTCCCAGCATGCCTTGCTTTCACCTGGAGATGCAGCACACATCCTTAGTTACTGTGGTGTGTATATGGACATCTGCATCTACGATGAGTACACTGTGCCCTATGACATAGCAGCGTCACTCGTCTCGCTGTCTTTCCGTATCACTGTTTACTTGTTCGTTTGTCTAATTGTTTGTTTATTTATTTATTTCCACATATGGTGTCATGCCAGAGCTCTTTTCTTTCCCTTTAGCACTGAGTGGGAAGTGTGCTTGCTCACCCATGCATTAGAATACATAACACGCTCACACACACACACACACACACACACTCCATCAGAATGTCTACACATGCTTTTTATGGCTCATATGGTTACATTTATGATCACAGAGCAAAGTTAGTTCCTGTTTTCACAGCAGTTTGCCAATGATTACAATTTTATATATACTGAGAAACTGCAAAGTGTAAGTTCCTCTGTCCTTCTGACCAATCAGAATGGAGAATTCAGTAGCGCTGTGGTGCTTACATTATAACACACACATTATAATAATACTGTTTGTAGTGAATATGTATTAGTTTTTGGTAAATAGTAGTTATCCAGTGGCTTATTTATGTATGTGTGGGATCTTTTTTTTTTTTTTTCTTCCTTTTTTAATGGGACAGAACGTGCCAGAATGTGATCCCCTCCAGAACTAGGCCATCCTGTCAAAGTTTTCTCCCATTACCCCATTTCTCTCTTTGCCTCCTGCCTTTGACCTCGCTGCGCATGCCAACATCATGAGACGGCACCATGCGTGCGTGCATGAGCTCATTAGTTCATGTTTATGAACACGCTAAAATGTGCATGTTTACTCCTCAGGCCCAGGACATGCCCCCTTCTGCTTCTGGCACAGCGAATGACAGTTTGGCATTTGGGAGGCGTGACTAGAAAAACAGCTAGTTGTTGGGTAGATACAGTTTGTGTGTCTGTACACTCCAAATGGATTCCTTTTAATATTTCTTTGGTCTGTGACACAAGTTTTATAGCTGTTTACTGGGAAAAGGAGCTGTAAGAACAACACTCCAAACCACAAACAAAACGTTGCTACTAGTGAGGCATGACTGCTATAATAAGTGAAAATAAGTATTGTTTTGCTGGTAGAGTTCTCATTTTTCCTCATTTTTGCTGATTTTTTCCAGAATTCAGCTGCTCAGTTCTCAATAGTGTAGTCTCGGTAGTTCAATCATGTGTTATTAAAAAGTAGTATGATGTAAGTTTTAGTAAATAAAAAGCAATAAAAGTTCAAAAATCCATTCAAGGCTTATGCTCACTGGATGCCTGACCCAGAATTATGGGTGACACATATAGAACATGGCACACTTCTGACATCCCTGGAGTATATTAACTTGCCTTAGTGAGCATACAACTTTGGGTGGATGAAAGAACAGGGGCAGCTATTAATTTATACTTAATGCTTTCCATCACCAATGAGTAGGAAAGGAATTTCGTCCAGAGTCGATCTTCCACTAGTGTGCAGGTAGTTAACGCGGCAAGTTCTGGATTGAAGGAAATCAGAAGAGACCAAGAAATCCAAGGTGGTGGTTGTTCAAGTGGCAATAAAATGCACTTGGTGAACTAGACGGCCTTTTGGGGGAAGGGGGGTGGGAGGGAGGACCATCGTATGTTCCTTTTTATGTGATGACACTCATGTCATGGCAGTGCCAATAGGCCCAAAGATGGAAAGTCTTCCAATACGAACCATGGCAACAGTGTCACAATCACGTCACTGAGGGTGGGGCAGCACGCTATGGTATGTACTCATGGTAGAGGGTTAAAATCTGGTGTGATGGAACTAGGGCAGAAAATGGGGAGCATTAAGGGAGGGCAGGGTTTTCTTTTGGGGTTGTGGTGGGGGGGGGTGTTCTAGTAGACTGAGGAACTCTGGGGCAGGGGGGCTATATGGAGGGGTGTACAATCTAGTGTAGGATAGAAGGGTTTAGGTGAGAGGGATGAGTAATGGGGTCACAAATAAACAAGATTAGTCTGGCTATTGGGTGACAGGTTAAATCTTTGAATGCTTTTAATTATTGCCTTCCCTGAGCTTTCAGAAGTCAGTGGGGAATATTCTTAACCTAATTTTCTTCCAATATCTGCCAATTCCCATTTGCTGCCAAAGGCAAAATAGTTAGCAATCTGGGCAGGTCAAATCCAGTAATGTATATTTATTTATTTATTTATGAATCACATTAAAAATGTGATGTACCAAAGTGCAGCCGCATTATGCTAAAAACATTAAGCTAAAAACATTAAGCTAAAAACAAAAACTATATGAAAGCACATTAAACATATAACATGATACGCAATGAAAAACACAATAGGAAATGCTAAAACACACAATATCCCCTAAAAAGACAAGGCATTTGCACCTATAAGCATGTAGTCAAATACAAATGCATTACTCAGATTGAACAGATGATGTGTAAAACCAATGTAATTTTTTTTTTTTTTTTTTTTTAGAAAATATCACTAGCAGGTACAAGTAAAAATAATAACTGTGTAAGTGTGGGGTTTAAAAAAAAAAAAAAAAAAAGTCCTGCAAACATCCATAGTTGAGACCAGTTATGAACTAGAGTGATGTAGAACTGATGGGGAAATGATTTGTACTTGACATTTCTGAGAAAGAAAAAAAAAAAGGATTTAGGCCACACCCACTTCTGCTTTAAATCTGATTACAAATATAGATATTTGGAGCACTAATAGTGCCTTGTCTGTAGGTATAAGAATGCACATCGATGTGTCAAGCTTTTCCGCCACTCAGGCAATGCAGAATGGCACCAAAATACACTTGGCGGTGAGCGCTAACGCCCTAATTCTGTTTATCCGACCTAATCGATACCTGTGATGGTCTAAAATGACCCCAAACTGTGATGGAAAGAGAAGCATACCATCTCTTTTTTTTTTTTTTTTTTTTTTTGCATCATTACACCAGGACCAATGCTACAATCATGAGCTCCAGTCACACAGTCAGGTTCCAGCAAAAGGATGCAGCCAATTTGCACAAGATTTGAAGCCCAGTTTGATGGGGAAAAAAACTGTCAGCTCAAAGTTCTGCCAAACTAGTGATGAACAGAAAATGACAGATTTGGTCTATAGCTTAGAAGTAAACATCGATAATGATGGCTGCTAGTTCCTTACACAACACCGTATGCCGGTCATCCAAGCCGAATTTAAATGAAAGCGCAAGCAAGTTTCTTCCCCCAGGGTTCAGATGGTCCAGCTATGGTAAAAAGTGTTGACTTCCTGCCCCATCCTCCGAGAGTTCAATGACTTGGTGTTCTTGTTTCCAGAGAAGTATAAAAAAGGCACACCTCTTTGAGAACTGCTTAATATGAAAGATCCCTATCTCCGGCAAATGTGCTTCCCATCATAAACAGACACAGTCCGCTCACTATCACTCCCACATTCGACGAGAAAAACAACTCTGAATGTGACTGTTCAGACGAGCAGTCTGCAAACCTCTTCTCGTAGCTTGTAAGCTGCAGCGTTCATGGAACTTCTTGGCCTGAAATCAGACATCCGAAAATAAACAGCCATCTTTTTTTTTTTTTCTTTTTCTCCAGAGCGTGGAAAGTGGGAACAGCCGTCAAACAGTGAACATATGCCGACCATACACGATGACACAAACACACCCACACGCACTTCACTCTGTCACCAAAGTGCACACCCACACACTTTTCATGTTGTCAGCAGGCCAGGAGAACAGCGCAGATTTTTCCACAAAAATGGCAAAAGCAATTCACGTTTGTCAATCACTCTTGTCGTAATGGACCACATTATGTGAGTGGTTAGAAGCAGTGGCTCGTAACAGAGCTCGAAGAAAATGCCTATTTGGTCGTGACATCACTATTTCAAAGAAGCACTGATGAGTCATTCCCACATTTTCCATCTATTTGTAGGTCTTTAATTTTAAAAAGATGTGATGCTGAGCTTATATCGTTTAACTGCAGGTTTAAATTAAGTTGAACAATGAAGATTTTTCTAACAAAAGGCTTATAAAGCTCACACTTCCTAAAGTGCTCCTAAATGGTTCCTCGGTTTGTTTTTCTGGGGTACCATTAGCCAGGGCTGGGAGATATGATGATATAATATTGATATCAAGATTATGCCACCATAAACTTTTCTGAGATATCGTATCTCTTTCCGAGATATTGTATCTGCTAGTTGAACAATGGCTGAAAAATGACAAAAAAAATTTACAATTACAAACTCCTAATGTGACAAAATCTTTACAAAATTAAAAAAATATATATATGAATTTATTTGTAAAGTTAAAAGTATATATTTGTTTAAAAGTTATATTTGTAAAAAGCATCACTTTTTTAGTTTAAATTTGCTTGCATTTTTCTGGCAGTGCTAAATATCATGATGACATTTCTTTGATACAATATATTTATCAAGTTTTGCGATATTATATTTTTCATTTCGCCCCAACCCTTCCAATAACTCTGCTGTAACCATCCAACCATAGAAATGTTAACCATCTAAAGAACCTTCAGAGAACCTACATGAATCTTTGCATTAAAATCATTACTATTACACTTTGTCTTGCACCCTAAAGTGGTGTCCTTGTAAGGGAACCCTTAAAGGTTCTACATAGACCCCCTTCAACAACGTATTTTACCAATCCAATTAGAACCTCTTTCGGAAGCCATAACTACCCAAAAAAAAAAAAAAAAAAAAACCCCAGAGGAACCCTTGTACAAGTTTAATGTACTGAACTAAGAGTCTTGGATGTTACCATTGACACCTATGTCCATATTGGTAAGAAACTTTAAGGGTTCCATGAGAGTGGTTGGACAAATTACAACCACAAAAGAGTTTCCCAGTCCAAGTGGAACCCTTTCAGGAATTAGAAGAACTACCCAAAGAATCCCTGAGGAACACCTACCTATCTGAAAGTCTTGGATGTTATTATTGACACTCATGACCATATGTATGTGGGGCTTTATTCTTAAAAACAAATTTTGCTCTGTAACTAGTTGTCCCACCACTCTAGGGGAACCCATAAAGGTTCTACATAGGCCCATACAATTACAGCGTTTCCTCATTCCAAGTGGAACACATTAGGAAATTAGGAAGGTGTAACTACCCCAAAGAAAACCCTGAGGAGAGTCTAGGATGTTACCAGTGACAGCCGTGACCATATTTGTGTGGTGCTGTATTCTTATAAACAAATTCTGCTCGGTTACTTGTTTCACTACTCTAGGGGAACCTGTAAAGTTCCACAATCCAAGCGGAACCCCCTCATAGAGCGACAAAACTGTAACTACCCAAGAACCCCTGAGGAACCCTTAACTAACAGAGAGTCTTGGATGTTCCCACTGACATCCATGACTGTATTTGTGTGGTGGTCTATTCTTAAAAACGAATTCCTCTCAGTAACTAGTTGTACCGTGCCACTTCCCCGTCTGGCATCCGCAGGCTACGAGCAGAATGTACATATCCCCAGGGATAGGAGATCAGAGTCCAATTATACGGGCATTCCTTGCATGTTTGCAGAGGGATGAAAAGAGTTAAGCATTTAAACCAACCCCCATGCCTGCCTTCTCCACCCCTCCCTTTTCCCCTAAACTCAGTTTATTTTCATCACCCCTTTCCCTTGATGTTTAATTGGTCTGGGATTGCATCGCGGTAATCTTATGCGGACGTGTAGCACTGCGCCTGACTGGCGTGCTGTGGGCCAGAGGTCTTATGACCTTTTCAAAAGGAGGGGAATTTTTTTCTCTTTTTTTTGCATAATGAGGCTAACTGGAAAATGATGATTGTGACTCTCATCATCAAAATGGGAGTTGGTAAGAAATCTCAAAGGTTTGTCTGCAGAGTCTTGGACTTCTTATATATCCAGTTACCTTAACAAATATCCATGCAGATTGCATGATGTTTCTGTTAAATAAAAAGGGTTCCTTGTGGCTTCTTTGGATGGTTAACAGTTCTAGGTTTCTTATGACGCTCAACTTGGAACCTTTTCTAAAAGGAAAATCATTTGTTGTCGGGATCTGTATAGAACCTTACAGGCTATATGGAACCTTTTTTGCCTTAAGCCTTGTAGCCATGGTACACAACTAAAGCAACAAAAACTGGATTTAAGGCATGTCTTGGCACAGCTTTTTTATCTGAGACAAATAGAACATTTGTTCAAATGTTTCCAGAAAGTAAGTAGTATTCGATCCTGAGCCTGGGTTTCCTCCAGATTCTCTGGTTTCCTCTCACCTTCTTAAAACATGCTAGTAGGTGAATTGGCTATGCTAAATTGACTGGTTAGTGTCACTCTGATTGACAGGAGAGAGAGAGCAGTGCCAGCCTTCCCACCCAGGGAGCACAGACAGTTTTGCCCTCTTGCACTCTGGCCCATGGATCGCTCTGGCATTGTCGGAATTCAAACTCTTGACCCCCTGATGATGGGGCAAATGCTTTTTGGTTGAGCCTCACAGATATACCCGTCCTACACCAAATGTTAATGTCTAGTAAAAATCATAAAGAGGAAAGTGAAGTTCACTCACCAGTCTTGTGGATCTCATAACGCAGTGAGAACCCGGCACCCTGGTGAGCGTAATCGGAGACAAACTTGATGTGAACGACGGGGCCGGTGGAGATGATGGCTGAGGGAGCAATGTTGCTACAGTGCCTCCCCAGAAGTTCAGCCGAGTCTGAGTTCCCATCTCGAATCTCAATAAAGTCATACCTGAAAAAGAAGCAAAGGATTCCTGGTTACTTAAAAATGATCATTTTGGATCGGTTTTTCTAGTATACTTTTTTTTTTTTTTTTTTTCAGGATCAAATACATGATTTTTGTATCCCCCATACCCCTTAATGTAGGTGTAGTGGTAATATCACCTTACAACCTTACATCTTTTCACACTGTAAAAAGAAAACCAGACAAAAAACTAAAGCACATACTTTTGTTTACAAAAAAAAAGTCTAGACTTGCAAAGAATCAACAACAGAATTTGAAAAACACACAACCTGAGGCTACACAACAAATTGTTTCAAATTCAAGAGAATTTAAGGAAAGCTTATTTGAATATGACCTGGGATCACCTCTGACCCTTGGCTACCAGTTGCCTTCCCATAACAAAAGCGCATTCCTTGCTTGTCGCTTCAAAAAACACAAGACGAAATCCAGCTCTCACCGAAACCGTTTCATTCCTTCCAATTCCACGCTGTCCTGAAATACCTAGTTATACCACACCACTGCTGAATTGTCAAATCTGATTGGTTAGAAGGTATTGATTAATTTTCTACAACAGCAGCTCTGACATTTATAATCATTCCACAAAGGGATTTAAAAGCATGTTTTCTGTAAGGAGATGTTTATTTTGCATTTTGGAAGAAGTTTCCAGTGTCAGAGATAAGTTTAAAAAAAAAAAAAAAAAAAAAAAAGATTTCTCAGTAACATGACAAGCTGTGTTTTTTTTTTGTTTTTTTTTTTGTCTTAGAGCAAAAAGAAAGGCTGATGGGGGAACGAATGTTTATAGCTGATATAATGTAATGATATGTGATAAGAGTTAAGATAACTTGTTTTGTGGATGTTAGGCAACATTATATATAAAACGATAAATGGATAAAAAGTGGTAACAGTAACTCCACTTCATCACTACCCCATTGGGTTTTATTCCTTACACAAAAAGGTTACTTTTTTTTGCCACGTCGGCCTAACCAACACTTTGCAAGGTGCCATCCTGTCTAGGTTCTCAAATCTTAATTGAAAAACTAAGTAAACGAAGTTTTCAAACCACACTGGAGCACTCCTTTCCCCATTTAACCAAGTCCAAAATCGAACTCGGGCGAAAAAAAAAAAAAAAGCCCTTTCCTTCTACTCACCACCAATTAGCTTCATGTTCGAAACCGCTAACCATGAAGTCCTCAAGATAGCCCAATCAGGGGTTCATAAACCCATTATCCCCTTATTTATAGTATACATCTATTGATTTTGTTTTCCAGATAACATTTTTAAGAAGCCTCACTTGCCAAGAAGAATGATCTATTTCAATCATTAGCTCACATGCTAAAAATAAGGCATTTACAAAGCCATTGTAGACCTTCATTATTTATTTTGAATAAGTTGAGAACAATTAGGAACGGACTTTCTTCAGAAACCTGCATCGAAGTGTTGCTTTATATACTCATCTGTGTCAAATTAATTTAAAAAAATTAATTAATTAAAAACTCCATGAGTTAAGTATCCAGATTTTAATATGGAGTAAGTGTTTCCCCGCTTTCTGGCAGTTGGTCATGAGGTTTTGCCCCGGGGGTGAAATGTGTTCAGCGCTCCAACAAGGCCAAAACAGGATAAAGTCATGACAAGACACATTTTTGACCTCCCTCCACCACCCCCACCTTGGCGCACACTCTTCTGCTGGCTGTATACAGAACTGCTGGCTCCAGCACGTCACCCCAGGAATGTGTGTGTGTGTGTGTGTGTGTGTGTGTGTGTGTGTGTGTGTGGGTAAACCTGACACTACACAAGGCCGCTCGGTCTGACATAGAGGCACAGGTGTGCCGGAGGTTCTCCGGCGCCAACAGAGGCTTCAGGTACGCCAGTGCTAATTTAGACTCTCAAGATGTTTTACTTCTGGAAATGGATCGGATACAAAAACATAAACATGCGCACACACACATCACATAACTGTTGAATTCTGTATTCGTTCAAATACGTTATCGTTTCTATAGTAACAGCTCACACAGGGGCTTCTATGGTAGACTCTCCACATACACAGATTTAAAAATGTTGGTATGGTGACGTTTGCTGTAAAGAGATGTTTAACACTGTGTGATTTGTAACAGTCAGAGGTAAAGCTGTAACATTTTCAAGATGGACGCTTTGCGGTTTCTCAGTAACGTGACAAGCTAATTTTCTTTTATTTCGAGAGAGAAGAACAAACAGCTTGTAAGGAAACAACTATTTAAAGCTGTTCATTTGTTTTGCAGATGTTCCACAACATAGCTAGAAATGGATAAAAAGTACGGTGGTGTTCTTTAATAAATAAATAAATTGTAATCATTGGGCAAATTGGTGTGAAGTAAGAGGAATAAAACACTTATAGGACAATAAAAAAAAACATAAGGAAGATAATATTCAATGACAAATTTACTGTTTTCCAATAAAATCAGTGTTTTATTCTATAATCTGGGATGAAGAATGCACACACTGACTGAATACCAAATATAAACACACACACACACACACACAGTGAGGATAAAAGCCTGTAAACCGTGTGCAAGTGTAATTAGGTTGTAATTGATTTTGCCGAGGCTCTTGGCCGGCGTGGATTAGCAGCGATGAGCGAGTGTGTCGAACTTGGATATTGACCGACTCGAGCCGACTCCTTGGGGCTTTGATTGCTATGGAGAGCACCGCTTGATGGTGGGAACAGAAAAGACGGGAAGTGTACTCAGCGTTAAAAGAAGGCGATGATCATACGTTTATTTTGCCGCCTTTATATCGATTTTACACCACGCTCAACATAAAAGCAAAAGTGTAAGCATTTCCCCGAGTACCTTCTCACGCACTCTGTTGCTTTTTAAATATGAAATTGCCCGGGTTTTACGTGTGACATGGGATTGCAATGTTCAAAGACCCAATGTTTCATGTAAAGACACTTTTTTTTTTTTTTTTTCCACTTCCCTTTTGCATCTTTCTTTATTGTACTTTCTTTCACCTCCCAATTACTATTACTCCCTCACTTAGATCTTTCTTCTCAGCCTCTAATTGCCTTTCACACCTCCCATGTTTTTCAGATGTATTTTTTGCACCTCATATTCCCAAGGCACCACTAGCTACCCCAAAAGATCTCATCTGGAAGAAGAAAAAAAAGATGGTGCTTCTGTTGTCTTATTGTCTAGAGTATTAGGTGTTGGTCAGATCATTGTGTTTAGTTTTAAACCAAAAGGAGAGACCTGTCAAATTTACCACCTCCCAACATCACCGGGGGTAATACGAACCAACCTCAGCTCATTAGTCTTTCAGCTCCTTCGCAGTCGTCTGCTCCATATATCACCATCGACCAGCACGTGTATCTTCCCTTCCATTCTCATAAATACTGCTGACCAATGCAACATTCGTTTAGACCACACAAATGGAAAACCGAGATCTCGTTTATCGCCGAATCAATTGCAGTCTCTACACCGACGCAACTTCAACTTCAAGCCTAGATTCTGATCCGTCACCTCGGCATCGTCAAAAAAAAGGAGTACACCCCCGTTCCCATTTCAGTCATGCTTTTAAGTGTAACGGCTTCAGGACCCCTTCCAAGTCCAGCCAGCAGCCAGTCGAGAAGCTAAAATTGAAATTAAATAAAGCTAAGAGTCTGCAGAGAAAGCCGCATGGCCGTCCTCCAGGGGCTCGCCTAATAAGCTATAAGTGCCTCTGAAATATTAAGTAGATGCCGGGGAGCATTCCTGAGGGAAGGGAAGAGCTGCCATCTTCAATCCGGCCGGGAAACGAATCGCATTCTCTGTCCGATACGGAGCTGACACTTACAGATGATCGAGGCAGACCACAGAAACAAAAGCCTCAGGCTTTCACAAGCACCATCGATCGTCAGGACGGGGCAACTCGCGAGGATGTCCCAGCAATTTCTGTTGGATTTTACGTCTGTAAGAGTATAAAGATATATGGCTGGGACTCCGTCATGAATGTTGAAGCACCTCTATCTGGTATTCCATGTGTATTTGGGCAAATTGTATGTGTAGTAACTAACCCTCAAGGCAGGTGCTGCCCAGTCCCGTGGTTTGGTTGCCCAGAAACTGACGTGTAAAATAAATAAATGAAAGTAGTAGCTTAAATTATTCATTTATGTTAGCTAGTTACATGCGATAATACAGGCTAGTATTTTACATATATATATATATATATATATATATATATATATATATATATATATATATATATATATTTTTTTTTTTTTAATTCAGAGTTGTTTGTTTCCACAGTTTACATAGTGGCCATGAAAAGTGCACATATGCTGCTAGACTCTAGACATCTATTAGATGTTAGCTTGCTGAATTTAAATGAAACTCATTAGCTAGCGCTATTATTTACCTTGGATCAAGTAGGGTTGCAGTGGAGAAGAGCGACAAGCGAAGCTAAGACGCATCAGAGAAAGATGTTTTGTTGTTCTGCTACAAAGTCAGCAGAAGACAGCAGGTTATTAAGGTTCGTATAGGATACAAAACAGGCTAAAAGGAAACGTGGTACGAGATGCACGAGAGTTTATTTTTGTCGATCATAAAGCTGCAGACACCAGACTTGCTAGCCAAGATAGTTGGAAACTATCTGTGATTCCTGATAGTATCGTCAGCCGCTATTTATTTATTTATTTATTTATTTATTTATTTTTACAAGTATGAGTAAATGAATGTGGTATCAGTGATGCATTTTGTTAGTGTTTCCACAAACTTCCTGTTTCTGTAAAGATTGTGTATCATTCGTACATACTAATAAATCCCCCTAGTAAAAAGGGAACGAGTAGCACGTGCTACAGTTGCGGTATCAAGTGTGTTACGTTTAAACAAACGCAACAAATGAAAACATTTTGTGATCAATAAGAAGTAGGATTTCTTTTCTTTCTCTGGTTGTTGAAACTTGGTCGTTATTCAGTGGACAACTAAGAAACTTGAACTGAAACTTGGTTGTCCTGTTTACCTGTTACTTTTTCTATATCATTTAGGGAATGGAAACGTTTTACATTTTTAGTTCTCACGGGTGAGCTGTTGTGGCAGGCCAAACTGATTTTTATGCCTCTGATGCTATCAGAAGCACATTTTAGGGCTCCTGATGTTCTAAAAACATCAGTGATGTTTGAATGATGTACCTTTCTTACATAAGGACTGGTATCTTCGCTCCCTGAGTAATTCGTTGCTTTAATTTGGTTTGATTTTGGCTGCAGATTGATGTTTATACCATAAATTATCTATGTCAAGAGAAGTATAAACCTTGAGTTTAATTTTAGCATCGAGCTAAACACTATGAAGCTTGATCCGTTATGAATGTAACTTTAGACAAGCTACCATTTATCATAATCCACCACTTGTGAATAATTGACAGTCTGACATTAACTCTGATGCTTGATATAATTATATGTAATTAGGATCATATGCTGGGTATTTGTTAAATTAAATAAATAAATCCTGAAGATCACGGGAGGAAGAAATTCAAGCAAGGACTAATCATGGACTCGCCCGAGCTGCAGAAATACGGTGACCCTCTAACCTTTATGTCCATGACCAGTGACCTAGCTGGCCATGACCTCACTGGTCTTAAAGGCACGTGAGCAATTGATTCCTCATTAAGTAATCGATCCCGGGTCTTTCTTCGCTGTTGAAGAGGAGTGAGATTACACTCGCGAGTCGATAGCTTAGCACCTCCACTAAATATGGACATGCTAAAAACAAGCATGACCGTGAGCTTGCTAGCTGCACAGTAGGATGATCGTTTCCTGTCAGAAAGCTACTCTTAGCCGCCTGCTGAGATCTGAAAACATTCGGAGAAATAATAGGTGAGGTGGTCCTGCTGGACTTCCCAGCATGACAGGTTTCATAGGCTGACCATACGCTTTGACGGAAATCCAGAATAAAACTAGCAATGTTATTTAATGTTATTTTCAGTAGTATGCTACATCCGGATTTCTGCCAAGCTGCTTTGTGATGAAGTAAAATTGAATTGTTAAATTTGAGCAAAAGATCTTAGTAAAAGATTTGCTGTTGGCCAAATTATAGCTTCATTCAGGTATTCAGCTTGCTCCGGTTTGCTAAGTTTTCACTTTCTCTACTTTCTCTACTCTGCTTCTAAATTAGCTAGTGAGGCTGCTAACCAAAAACATTTTATAGTTCGTCAAAATGTACTTCTTTTCCAAGAAGCGTCTCGAAGAGGGGTTTCTGCAGTATTCAAATGGATAAATCTCACTCTAGAGGCTGGTACATGAGGGCGGTAATGCTATGTTTATGCTAGCAATGCTATGTTTATGCTAGCAAGCGTTTCAATAAAGTGAAAAAAACCAAACGATTGGCTGGAATGATTCCTCGGACCAATCCTGTGGCCCGTGCCATCTGACACGTCTTCAGGTCTTCACTCAAAACTTCAGTTCCTACCTGCAGTTAGCTTCCGTTTAATGCACGTTCATCTCATCCTGTCATATACAGCCTGTCATTAAATATGTATAGAGACATTACAAAGAAAAATACAGCTTGGAAGAGTGTGAGTGTACATATCAAGTACAGCTAGCTTGCTTTGCTAATCTGATCTGAGAACAAAGCTGGCGTGAAGCCGAGCACATAGATCAAGTGCATTATTTAATTTGGGTCTCCTCAGAATGAAAATAAAAGCTGGACAGGCCACGCCCACAAGAGGTTAAGAGATGATTAGATGTCCATTTGGGCGTGAAAACCTGACCAACACCTGTATGCTAATATGCCATTTTTTGCTACTCTGTGTTCCATCAACAAATGACACACGTGCAAGAACGACAGGAATAAAATAACATGAGGAATAGAGCGAGGTGCCAGTGGAGGCATTGTTTCATGTAGCTCAGCATGGGGGTGAGAAGAGAATCCACCTGCTCGACTTTATTCCCCTGCTGGGAGGAATAAATACCTCAAACACGCCCGTCAGAGAGGAGGAGAGTGATTGATAACGCAAGAAACGGAGATTTGCAGTGGAACGATGAGGAAAAGAAGCGAGCAGGATGAAGAGGCGGTTAATACAGGAAAGACGACTGAACGCGGTAGAGATAACCGGTAGAAATCTCGACGTTCTGCTCCTTCCCTGCGGCGGAGAAGACTGCAGGAGATCGCATTAAAGATATAGCCTAATATTTCATCTACCGTTTTTATTGCATCTATTCCACATCAATCTGCTTACAGCCCCTCGAGGTGAAAGCCATTTGGCGGACGGCCCAAATCTTCTGGGACCGAATCCACAATTGAAGTGGCCTCACGGACACCGACAGCTTATGCACCTTAGCTTTAAAAAAAAAAGAATAATAATAAAGGTTCTCTTGGATGGATGAGTATAAATTAAGTTATAGCTCTTGAGAAATCGAGTCAGCTTGATCTTGATGTGACCTTGGCTTAAGGGGCCTCGAGTACCGAACCTGCTCTTTAGAGTGGAGGGAAAACTTGGGAGCATTGGGGCGTAAAGTGAATGCAAATGATAGAGCGTGTGTGTGTGTGTGTGTGTTCCTTGAAATGGCAAGGCAGATCTATCAATCATGCGCCGTTACAAAGTGCTGACAATGACTCATTGCGCAGTGCGTGGAGGGAGGAGACGTGCAGCGAGTGGGGGGGAAAAACGAGACTTTCTTTTGATCACTTGTTTGCTTTCAGTTTTTCCCTTTGTGTCTTCTCAAAAACAGAACATTGGAGCTGAAACTATTATTTATAATGAAATTTGTAAACCAAAGAGCTGTATGATGTAATGATTTAAACCTCTCTACACCATCTTCGTCGTATCAGCCACAATATCCGATTACATTTCCTCTGCAAATTTAACAACGGAATATGCTATCGCTCAAAAGTACGCCAAAAGAACAGACTGCACAATAAATGGGAGATGAGCCATTCGACATATTAATCTATGTGTTTTGAATTCTCTGATTTTAACCAACACCGCCTAGAAGCCCCGCCCCCTTCCCACCACCTCACATGCCCTCGACTGGACTCGCGTAGCCATCTCGCGTTCTGTCACAACTAAAGCAGAACATTTTTTGCATTCATTAATGTGAAATAAAATTCATCAGTGTGTGTTCACCTTAACTAATATTAGACACATATATACCTAACATCAGCTAGCTATGTTTATTAGAAATAAATATTTTGGACAAGAATGGTAAGAAAACGACACGAAAGAGAAAAAATGACAAAATTACTCTTACCTAGACCTACAAGAAAGTGTCAGATATAACACTTTCCAAATAATCTTAATGGTCATGGTAATTAGAAAGTGATTAAATACGCATTTATAAAAAAAAAATCAACACTGAAAATGTCAGCCATGTGGACATCAAACAAGCATTTTTTTAAATGTTATACTGAAACTGTACTGTTAGGGTTTTTTTCTTTTTTATAAACGATTTGGTAAAAATCCACAATCTAGCTGAGTTTTGGTGATTGGCGCTGCCAACAAGCAGTTCCCGACTGCACGGCTGGGAATATCATTTCTCCTTAAACCTGAAATGCTCCTTTTCCTGTCTTCTTTTAACAGTTCTGGATGATTGAATTGTTAATTGCAGTTTTTTTTTTAATGGCAAGTCTCAAGCAGAGGACAATCAGTATCAGTACAAGCCTAGTACACCGAACAAAAAGTGTACAAGGAATAAAACAGCAGAAGAAATATTTTTTAAATAATAATAAGACAGCACATAAAACATCCAGACTATCAAATAGCAACACAAAGCATTCACTTATCAACGCTGCACAAATGCCATCTTGTAGATGAGTTTTGAATTCTGAAATTGACAGGGCATGTCTAATAGATACTGGGAAGAGTCTGAGGGGTGTAAACAACAAATCTGACTTGGTTGGTTATCGTGAGTTTTAATCATGACCTTGGAATAGCCAACATAAGGATCTTTGTGTGATGGGAAGGTGATAGTATCACAACAGTACAACAGTAAAAACAAATAAGAGCTAAAACATAATAAAACACGTACTGTACCTCTGCAAGGCCATGTAGTTGCAGGGTGCATCAGGGTTCACACTCGTGTATTTGTGTGTGTGTGTGTGTGTGTGTGTGTGTGTGTGTGTGTGTGTGTGTGTGTGTGTGCGCGAGACAAGAAAGTGACGAAAGTTCAAATGACTCTGAGTATTGGCTTACATGTGGTGCGTGTGGTCCGCTCAGCCTACTGAACTTTTCTCCAACAGCAATCTTTCCAACAGCTTAATTTCACACACTAATAAATCAATCACAAGCCACAATCAAGTCCAACCTTCAGTGCCTCCGAGGTTCATTTATAATTCATTACAAACATATAAAGTCTGATTTATATTGAATTTCAGATGGAATTTTTACCCCACAACCACTGGATCTCCATATAGTGCACGCATGAATGGATATTAGAATAACTCTAGGGTTGTGTGTTCAAGTGGTGATGTAAATTCTGTCTCTGTTTGTCTGTAATGCATTAGCAATATCGGCTAATTAACAACGGGCTACTTTTTTAGCCTTACCCTTTAGACTTCCTCTACATGATAACCCCTTTTACAAATCTCCTTTGAAACCCCAGCAATCTACCAACGTTTACACCTTTTATTTTTTTAAAGAACGACACACTTTTTAATTTGTTTATAGTTGAACGTCCACAAAACAAGTTAGTTCCTGGGATCACTTACATTATAGCAGCTATAAACCGTCATATATATACTGAGGCCTTTGTGCCAAAAGGCCAGAAAACTTACTGCCGCAAAGCTCTGACACTGGAGACTCCTTCCATGAATGTTAAATAAACGTCTACTTATCTATATATATTGAGTGCCCAGTATACAAGTTCCTGTGTAAGTTGTTACCAATGAAGTAGAAGAAAAAAAAGGGTATTCTTATAAACCTGTGATTTGTAGCTGCACTACAGACAGAGAACCTTCTGACCAATCCGAATCGAGATTTCATCAGTACTGCGGTATAATTGATCCTAATGCCTTTGTGTTAAAAATGTTTACTATGTGCAGAAAATGTATTGATCTCCAGCACTTCCTTCACCACAAGACCTCAGAAACCTCGCCATCTGACCAATCCGAGAGCATGAAACTTACCCACAGGCTGTTTTTCTAGCTCCGGCTGGGACCATCCTTCATGGCACAATTTTTTTTTTTTTTTTTCCTCCAAACTTCAAACGCCCCAAAATCTTAACAACAAACAAGCGCCCACATGGAGCCTGTCCAAGTGGATAATGCACAAACTACATCGGACAGATGAAAGGCTGGCCTTCATTTTGGTCATGTTTTTGTTGTCTTTCTGTCAATCTGCCTTGGACCTGGAGATAAAAACCTCCACCGGAAACCAGCAGCCTGAAAGCATTAATGCATCCAAAGCCCCATTTGTTCCATCTTATAAATAAATAAATGCGGTAGGTTTGGTGTGGCTCTGTGCTAAAACAAAGGACGCATCTGTAACATCAGATTCTGGATGGCATTAAGAGTCTCAGAACTGTGGTTTGAGACTGGGACAAAGTGGATTTGAAGCATTTTGTGGGGGGAAAAAAAACACTAGCAGACACACAGAGATATCAGAATCAGAATTCACTCATATCTATCAATCAATCCAGACTTGCCTACAAATTTATGCATTTTGCTTACAAGGTCCACATTTTAACATCGGAGTATGATATTGCTGCTACAAGTTACCACTTAAAAATATGCCAAAAGAGTCTTCTTTCTTTCCCCCCAGTAAAGACATCGGATACCTTAGATAGGTGATTTGTGAAAGAACTATATCAGAGATGACCCCCTGCAGGTCTGTCAATCTATGACCTCAGAAATCCACTAAGGAACTGGGAAGAATATTGGCTTTATAGTTTGTATTCAGGTACGAATAATTACGTGCGCCTTAAAGTTTTCTTAGATTCGTCCCTTTATGCAGAACCTTTAACCATTCAAACCTTACAGAGAACCTTTAACAACCCTGTAGTCCAGAATAACCCCCCTTAAATAACATAAACAATATTGCCTCAGATGCATTAGTCACCAGCTTTATCTCATGTGAAGACAAAAATCTCATTAATGTTGTGCCGCTTTTGGAAAGGGAAGGCTAGAAAACCGTCCTTCCTGCTGACAGCTGCACTGCATCCCTCCATAAGCCTTTTAGCTCTGCTCCAAACCCTATTATGTGTCTCGTAACCCTCCTCCATCTTGCGTTCCCTCTACCTTCCTCCTTCCCCCTTTCTTCTCGAAGTTTATTGTCGCCTCGTCCTCATCTCCTGCTTTTCCCCCCTTTGCTTATTTTCCACACTGCTCCTTCTTCAGCCTTTCTGTATATAGACGTGTATATATCATCCTTCAGCGTTCCACTTTAAGCCTTCACCATCATTCTTCTACCAGTATTCATCAATTTTGCATGCTCAAAATTATATGTATCTAGAAAGCTATTTTGCCTTGATATACTTCCATCTAGTGCTCAGGGGTACTTCAGGGGTACTTGAGTTCTGTCAGGTTCCAAGAAGATAGCGAAAACGGTTAACCATCTAGAGAACCCTTGATGAACCAATTTTTGCCAAAAGTGGGGCCACTTAATGCATTCTGCACTAAGGGTGTAACAATCTGAGATATTTGGGTTGATGCACTGTATTGAAAGGCAATGGTTGAAACTCACTGATGCATTAAATTTTTGATTATTAGGTCAAACAACAGATGCGCAGATAATTTCACAGGCTAGCAAGGTGTTACTTTTGAAATAGTCCTTCTCTACATCATCATCATCATTTGAATTTATGGGTAGAGCTAACCTAGATTCTGAACAAGGCTGGTCACATATCTATCAGACACTACTTAATTGTTCTATCGTAGCAGATTCAGTGGTATCATCAGATATTGAATCTGAAGGGTTTCTCCATAATTTGGTCACGTGACAATTCCCACCCATCTCCCCTATCATACGAGAGCTACCAACCAGTGCTTCGTTCAATTTTCAACTTCCTCTTGAACTGCTGCATCACAGGGCAGCGTAACACACTTGAAAGAAAGCGCTATCCACCGTCTTCCACATACAGAAGCCCACAATTGGCTACTGTTGCTGTGATTGACAGGGGAGAGAGAGTACGCCCTTCCCATCTAGAGAGCACAGCCAAATTTGTTCCCTTTACTCCCAGCCATAGATGGTTGTAGCACTGAAGTAATCCGAACTCATGATCTCTGGATGATTATGGATATGGCGAACAGTTTTCTGGTGTGCCACAGTCTCTTTCTCAACCAGTGGTGGCGTACCTGCAGTCGAGCCTCTCCAGCTCAAAATGGGGGTTGAAGTTCAGCACGATGCGCTGGGTGGGTTCCGGGGCTGTGATTACCCACTCGCAGTTCTGGTGCGGCGGGTACTCCAAAGGGTATCCGGGCGAAGTGATATAACCCGCATCGGTGGCATCAACGTGCCCACCACACTTCTCACCTACAAGGAGGAAAAAGAGAAATGGAGAGAAAAGAGTTTGTTTACCGCTTTGGACCCAAGTAACCACTGTGTACTCGGCACAAATGAGGAGCATAAATCACTGCCTCTACAGTACCTCTGGGAAAGCAGTGAATGCAGAATGGATATGTTTATCACATTATGTGCTTGCCATATAAAACAGCTAAGTAGGGAACAAAACACTTGGCGGTGTGCTGTTATGGGAAAATAATCAACGACACACAGCGAAATTACTGTTACCACACTGGTGTTTATTTTTTTCCTATAAGGTCACATCCTGAAGTGTTTCATTCCTATTACACCACCACGATTTTCCAGTGATTACAATTTTCGTCATTTTTATCTATTTATAGTTACATTTATGAATGTATATTTAGGTACATTTGTTTCTGTGAAACAAGTTATCACTTTAGCAAGTCCCGAAGTGTTTTATTCCTCATACATCATAGCAATTTGCCTCTTTTTTTTTTTTTTTTCTTGCTCTGTTGAAGTTTAAAGAAAGAACTTTAGTTTGTCATCTTACAGAAAAACTGCAAAGCATTTAAAAAAAAAAAAAAAAAAACCTTCGTCCTGAATATTTTGTCGGAAAACTTGTAGCTTTATCTCTGAACGTTACAAAGCGCTGACGCTGGGGACTCCTTCCAAATGCTAAAGAAATGTGTCCTTTCAGAAAAACCTCACTATATTAACAACCTCTGTTTAATAAAAACATGGTAACGTATTAGAATAAGCCAGAACTACTGTCAGATCTTCTGACCAATCAGAATCGAGAATTCGAAAGCACTGTGGTAAAAGCAGGTTGAAATCATACCTAAGGTATTAGCAAAGATAATATAATTGTAAGCTAATAATTGAAATTGCTACGAAAACTCCACTATTTTCTCTAAAAACAAACCCCAAACCCATACCAATATTATTTTATCCCTTTGCTCCAAAGTAATTGTCGGAGTCTGAAAACATTTAACCATTCTCCAATCATACCTCCCCTTCTCCCCGGACAACAGGCTGCCAATAGCATGGCTGTGAAGTTAAGACAGGAAGTGACAAGCAGACTCACTGTCTGTGGGTTCAAAAGTCAACCTTAAAGCTGTAATGAGATCCGGCGTAACAAAGCCTCTTTTCTAGCAGCCACCCGACCAGACGCTAGCAATTTCTTCCCTGTGTCTGCTCGTTATCTCCCACAAATGATAACGCTAGCACAAATATTCTGGACTTACAGGTGCGAGAACCGCCAAGAAAATATGGTTTAATATCAGGAGCAGAGCAAGAGGAGGTGAGAAAGGACTGTGTAGCGCAGTGCCAAGAACTACATGATACAAAAAAGTGCAGAAAATCATCGAGAAAAATGAATTACAAAGAAAACGTGTATAATAACAGCGCAACTGACAACCCCGCCAGTGGAGCGGGTATCATTCTGCAGATTAGTAGTCTAAATTCAGATTAGGAAACATAAAACTTCAGACAATCATGTCTCCATGGCAACC